>NW_026623598.1:65354-67315 GCF_030028575.1 Malurus melanocephalus
TGACCAGGCTCCCTCCCAAAYCCTCTCCAGGGGCAGCCATCCCATTCCCCGAGGAGAAAAGGGTCAGGGTTTGGATTGACCATTCCAATAATTTATTAAAACAGACACATTCATTAACTTTTTAAAATATATTTTTTAACAGTTCTGGCCTCTTGGAGGAGCTAATGCAAAGCAAACACTTTTTTGTTTATTTGTTTTTTGGGCAAAGGCTTTAAAATCACAATAAAACCATTTTAATTATAAAAAAAAAAGATCTGGAGCTGCATTTTATCAAATAATCTCACCCCAAGTTCTGGTTTACAAAGTTTTGATGATTTAAATTGTTCTTCCTCGCTCTTTCTCTCTCTCACCTTTTTCACACAAATTCTCTGGAGGATCTAAAAATAAGCCTCTAGCTGTACAAGTCAGTGCTCCAGGTTTATCCCRGAGACTAAGCAGTATTTCACCAAATACCTTTATTATTTTCTGGGGTTCCTCTGCATCGTGTGAAACCTCCAAGGTTATTTGAGATCAGACGTGGAAGGAAAGTGGACGCATTTGAGGCACGAGTTGGGAGGAGGAGTTTTTTTGAAGCTGGGCTGGATAAATTAAAAATGTGAATTTATATTTTCCTGCTTGGGTTAKGCTTTCAGAGACTTCTGTTTGCTCCTTATTTACCAAAAAACATCTGAATTCAATTGATAGAAGTGAAAGTAACCAGAGATATATGAAATTCAGTGTCTTGTCTCTTAAAAATACCATCTTTAGCATCAAAAGCTTGAGTTTTTATATTTCTTGATTCAAGGGCTTAAATCCATAATATTAAATTTAATGGAAGGGAAATCACTTGTTTCATCTGGAAGAGAGTAAAACCATAAAGAATAGGGTTGGATAAACCACAACTTGGTAAGATAACAGCATTTGTAGATTGTTTTATTTATTTCTGAGGAAATTTGAATATYCTCTCCTTGGGTAAATATTTAGGTAGGAAAAGGTAAGTGGTTTGTGGGGCTGAGGGAAAGAAAAGATGAAAATGTTGAGGGATGCCCAACTTTCCTTGCAGAGCTCTGCATCCTTCCAGTGGTATTTCACCACTGCCCAAACACACCTTGCTGAGCAGGCTGAATTTATTCCTTACAGACAGAGAATCCTGGAATGGTTTGGGTGGGAAGGGACYTTAAAGCTCATTCAATTCCAAAYTCCATGCCAAGGACACCTTCCACCATCCCAATTGCTCCAAGCCCCATCCAACCTGGCATTTCYRGGGATCCAGGGGCAGCCACAGCTTCTCTGGACAAATMWTTYCTTCCCAATATCCCATCCATCCTCACATTCCTTTGTTTAAAACCATTCTCCCTTGTCCTGTCACTAAAACCAGCAACATCCCCRTGCAAAGCAGAGGATGCCAAGGTARGACACAACATCTGCTCACACAGGCACAAACCCAGAGCTTTCCCAAGTGGGAATAACTGCATCGAAATTTTCCAGGATGATTTGTGGCCATGGGATGCTGGCCCAGGAGGAGTTGTGGGGGCTCAGGTGCTGTCCCACCCCACAAACGCTTCCTTGAAGAACTGAAGTTCTTTTACAGCAGGGAGAAAAAAAAAAAAAAAACAACAGGATTTCAGTCACTCATCTTTGCAGTAACCAGGTTCTTACCTCCCTCAGCACTCCCGGGGCCCATGGCTGTTTCAGGTGCTCTCCTCTGTTTATGGCCCTGCAGAGATATCAGTCTGCCCTAAATCCCCTAATTCTGGCTGCTGGGGTGGATTTGCCCATGGAAGGGCGACTAAGGATGGCCTTGTGATTAGGTTAATGAGCTCATTTGTGTTTTGCCCCCTCTCTGTGCCTCCTTTTGAAGCCCCAGCAGCAGGTTGGATGTGTGGGGCTGGGCTCCATCCCTGCTGGAAGGGGCTCCTTCCTTTCTCTGCTTCCCATTCCCAAACAAGTAATGACACAGGTGGGTCCTGCTGCCTTTTTGT
>NW_026623598.1:69013-70040 GCF_030028575.1 Malurus melanocephalus
TGAATTGGGGCTTGGAACATCTTGGGACAGTGGGAGGGGTCCCTGCCCATGGCAGGGGTGGCACTGGATGAGCTTTGAGGTCCCTTCCAATCCAAACCATCCTGAGAACTCTGTGAGTCCATTGTAAGGAGCTGCACATCTTGATCAGGAGCTCATCAGGTGATTGTAAAAAAAAAAAATTATTCTGCAGCCTTGGAGTGGTCAGCACTTCACTGACAGATGACATTACACCCCACAAAATCAATATTGACCATCCTTAGATAGGACAAATTTGGATTTTCTACATGTAGGGGAAGCATGTATTTAGCTTGTAGAATCACCATGGATATCAGGTGAGAAAAGCATTTATTTCCATGAGGATTTTCACTGACTGTACTTGCAAAGATTTTTAAAAATTGCCTAAATAAGTATTTACATGATACTGTAACCCAGAATGGTTTCAAAGGAGCCTTTATGATCTGTCAGGTCAATAATCTGCATTTTTAAAAGTCCCTGAATACATATTTGCATGATCTGTATTTCAAAAGCTCTAGTAAATATGTATTTGCACAATAGACCATAACAATCTCTTTTAAGCCATCGTGGTCTATATATAGTGTTAATCCTCATATATTCCAAAGGAGTTTTATTTTCCAAAATAGCTTTTATTAATAAGATGTTCAGATGCTGCCGTTCCGAGGGCGATAGAAGGATGTAATCAAAAGGGATGAGGGCGGCTTTTCATGCAATTAAAAACTGATTTAAAAGTTAGGCCAGCAGCGTAAGGAAGCACTCGGGTTCAGCCTCCCTTGCAGYCCACAGAGTTTTCCCAGAAATCTCCCTTTTTGTGGAAGAGAGAAATGGAGCAGAGAGGCTTTGAGGGGAGGGTTTGAGATGGATCATCAGAGTAACATTTTATGATCCCGAATGTTTGTACACCAGGGTCTGCTTTGGCAAATGTGCCGCTGTTTCCACTTTTCCCTTGAAATAAAGCAGTGGGAAATGTCCCTGCCATGGCAGGGGTGGCACTGGGTGGGATTTAAGGTCC
>NW_026623598.1:72150-76089 GCF_030028575.1 Malurus melanocephalus
GCAACCACAGTTTAATGAAAACAGAAGTCTGAAATGGTCTTTCTAAGTTTCAGAACTTACAACAGGTCCCTACTTATTAGCAGAGCGGTTGTACCAGCAATTTGTTTTTGTAATTATGTTCTTTGTGGTCTACACAGTTTTCAAATAGTGATGCTAAAAGGACAGCTGGAAATACTGCGAGTTGCTTACCTAATCCCCAGTGAGAATGAAAATAGATAACAGTAAATGAGACTGTGTGGAGGGAGCTAAATTAACAGGCAAAGCTGAGGGTTTTTTTAAAGACACAGTACACTTCAATGTATGCATTAAAAGATGGAGATGAAATGTATTAAATATCAGTAGGAATACTCGGCCCTTTGATGACTCGAACGAGGAGCAGAGCTCATTCCCTGGCTTGAAACACCCCGGTCTTGTACAGAGCAAATAATGAGCTTGACCACAAAAAGCTGGYATTTCCCACAGAAAAGTGAACGCCGAGGAAAAATGGTTGGAAATGGAGCAGCGCTGGTTCTCCTTCCTAAACCTGTGTTTATTCTCCAAAGAAAGGCCCGGATTCCTGTTTAAAGGGGAATTTGAAGAGGTTTCAAAGGCGGTCACTGGAGCAGTAGCAGCATTTCCCTGGCACTGGGGAGCTGAGCTGGAGATGGGGAGGCTGAGTCCCATGGGAGACCTGGAAAGGCTCACTCTTAAACTCAGCCAAGCCCAGAAAAGCTGGAAATGTGTGAGCCCCAGCTCGATTCTTGCACAGCCACACACCCAGGCATGGCTGGGATCTCCTCCCTGTGGCTTTCCCAGCACAGCCTCCCGCGTTCCACTTTAATTTGTCAGGATTGCCTTGGCACTTGCCGTCAGTATTTAAATCTCTTCAAAGCTTCTCTGTTGAAGGACTGAGGCCACCTGTAGCTGCACGCCGTGGATGCACCTTCCCTCCACGAATCAAGGGCCACCAAGGCTTTGAAATCCGAGATTAACAAGGATTTTTACCTGCATTTGCGTAGCTAACAAGCGAGCCAGGCTACTGGCGGGTATCAATCAGCATTTCATTATGCCATTTTGCATTAGCCGAGGATGTGACCTGCACTATTCCCTCCTGCAAAGCAACAGCTCGGAGCTGTCATTTCCTTGAAGCTATAAAGGTAAAGGCCTGATGGAGCAGGGAGCTGACATTTGCTCGGGGAAGCTCGCMGGAGCAGCGGGCAGCTCCCAGCCCCGCGCCTGCCGTGGAAAAACCAACCCTCAGCACTGCAGAGTTTCTCTTCCTGACATCCCCTTTCTTCTCAGAGATTCCTCCCAGACCTGGGAGGGAAGAAGGGTTGGGCTGCACAAAATCTGAATGAGCAGAGCAGAGCCAAGAGGAAATTTGTGTTTCACCAAAACCAGGCGCCAAGCGAGCTCCCGACGCAGCCCAGGTGTGGTGGGGTTGTGTGAGGAGAACCTGGGCTCACACACATCCAAGGGCTGYGCTTGAGGCAGCTCCTGATCCAGAACAAACTGAAATCAAAGGAAAGGCTGGCCGTGGTTTCAAGGCAGTCCCCAAAACAGCGCCGTTAAGTGAATTATTTTCTGAATGTGTCCAAAAGATCAGCGAGGGGTCACCTTGGGAAACGATTCCTTGGAATTGTTCAGTGGTTCTCCACAGTTCCAGGTGTTCTGAGAAGCACCAACGGGACTTACCTGTGGTTTATACCCCCAGATTCCTCTGCTGAATCCACCCAATCCCTTTATCCTGGCAGCTAATGGATGGTCTGCTCTAATCAATAAAATCCCTCCACATCCCCACAGATGGGGAGGGCAAAGTTTGCTCCTGGGTTGTAAAATTGGGCTGTGTGGGAAGGAAGGGGTCTTTGTGGGTTTTTTTTTAATATGGAGTGATCCAATACAAAGTGTGGTGTATTTTCCTTGAGAACTCAGTTTGCTGTATCCCAGGCCAGGTAAGAACACAACAAGAGCGAAGCCACTTGGTTTCGTGCCTGGAGCGAGGCTTAAGCTGTTCAAGGCCAGAATAAACATGAAGCAAACGAAAAAAAAGCCAGAGGAGAGAGGTGCTGTGGTTTAGCAATRAGYRGAGCTTGGAAGGGGAGGCTCAGTTKYCTCCCCCTGGGAATGCCTGGGCTGCCATTCCTGCTGGCACTGCCCATCTTCCCAGCTCCAGCCAATTTTCTCCTATTCCAGGGATGCTCCATCCCAGGTTGTTTCCAGCTCCATCCCTCTGCACTTTGCTGGGAGTAGCTGGGTGTTTCTGATCACCTCCACWAACCTGGAGCTGTTCCACCTCCTGGTCTGGCTCCAGATGGCAGGATCAGGTTTCAGAGAATTAAGGAATCRCAGACTGGTTTGGGTTGGAAAGGATCTTAGAGCTCATCTCATTCCACCCCATGAGCAGGGACAACTTCCACCAGCCCAGGATGTTCCAAGCCACATCCAGCTGGRTTTTTAACCATTCCAGGGATGGGACATCCRCAGCTTCTCTGGAYAAGGTGTTCCAAAACCTGYTCCATGTCTRCTTTGGGAAATCTATTTGGTCTTTACTACAACTGACTTTTAAACTGCATTTTGTTGTGATCATTTCCAGCCCTCAGCTTGTCTCCACACTCAAAAAGTTCACAGACTAAAGCCTAAATCCAAATCTTAAAATTAGCAAAACCCTTAGAATTAAGAAAACCTAAAATTCCAGTATTGAGTGTCCTAAAAACTGTTTTGTGAGATGAAATTTTTGTCATACACCTTACACCAGCAGGTATATGCAAAATGATAGATTATGCACAGTGATATAAAATTCCCCCCAAGGCAGATTTATTCTGGATATTTAGCCCACCAAGATGAACTGTTAAGAACATTTCAGGGAAAAAAAAAAAAAAAAAAAAAAAAAAAAAAAAAAAAAAAAAAAAAAAAAAAAAAGGAAAACCAAAGCACATCCTTTTCTGTCCTCTGAAGGGGCATAAGCAGAACAGCACAGTCCATGGTCAGAGGGGGTGGTAGCTCCAGAAGAGAGGCAGTCTGGATGTTCAAAGTGAAAAGGATTTTCAGGATTACAGGCTGATTGCTCATTTCCTCCTCACTTGCAGTTCTCCCCCCAAAAAGGGAGATGGGGAATAACAGAGGTTTCTCCTTCCCTCTGGTGAAGGAACTGAAGTGCAGCAACTGCTGAAGTTCCACCTGCAAACCCGAACAACCTGCACTCAGACACCAGCACAATGTTCAGGGAAACCTTTTACTGACAGGATTAACCATATTTCTTCTTTCTCTGCTGCAGCCTCCAGGCTGTGATGCTGTGAATTCGCACAACAAAATCTAAAATCACAGACCCACAACGAACTGGAGATGGGGAGCTGCTTATATGTTAGTGTGGCAAAAAGCACGTCCTCAAGTTGGTGCCAGTCAGGCAGCCCGGGGATGTTCCTGAAATCCTTCAGTGGCTCCAAATTTGGGGAAACACCTTCCCAGACCCCTCAAAGAACAGGCTGGGATTTGTAGGGAAATCCAGACTCCAACTCAGGTGTGATCTCCATCCACACAAAGTTATCACAGAACCAGACTGAGCTGGGATGGCCCCACAAGGATCACCCAGCCCCGCTCCTGGCTCTGCACAGAACCACTCCAGGAATCCCTCCAGGTTCCTGAGAGCATTGTCCAAACATTCCCTGAGCTGTTGCAGGGTCGGTGTGATGACCACAGCTCTGGGGATCCTGCTCAGTGCCCAACTTTCCTAGACAGGAAGAGCCTTTTCCTAATCTCTGACCTAACACACAATATCTATAAAAATCCTTTAAAAACTGTTGAGCAGGAGCAGTTTGGGTGGCTGAGCTGCGGGGTGAGCCCGGTGGCACTGCCTGGAGGGCTCAGGACCCTCCATCCCCACCCGGATCAGACCCTTTGGCTTCTGGAGAACCAGAGCCGGGACCGGGCTGTGCTGAGCATCCCTCCCCAAAAACCCTCCCG
>NW_026623598.1:76919-83649 GCF_030028575.1 Malurus melanocephalus
AAAACAAAACAACAAAAAACCCTAAAAGAAAGGCCAAAAATCATGTTTTTCCTTGCTACTCCGTTTTTTCCCTCTTCGGTTTAAAATTCCCTGGTGGGTTTAATCAAACTCACGAGCTTGGTCAATTTAGGGATTTTTTTGGGGGAAGAAAACCACTCTGCAATTTTTTTTTAATTTTTTTTTCTGTCTTTTAATTTTAAAACCAAAGGGAAATAATGGCAGCTTTGCCAAGCAGGTTTTCCCAAGTTCTCACCGCTCTACATTATGTGGCTCTGTGACTGGAGCTGACTTCCAAACGACCTGGAAAGGGTCCTAAACCAATGTGGCTGCAGGCGAGTGGGAGCTCAGAGCAGTGGATGCKGCAGCGCTGGAGGAGACAGACAGGAATCCCAAATTGTGAAATCTGCCTCACCTCCAAAAGGAAGRAAAACTCACAAGCTCCAGGCTTGTCGTTTTAAAGGTATTTAGTGACGTTGTTTTCCTGGAGATGTCTGAGTGAGGCTCAGCTTAAAGCTCTGTCACCCAAAATAAAGGAAATAAAAAAAAAATTTAAAAAGTGACTCAACTCTGTCATCTTGTTATCTCTGTGGGGAAAGGAAAAAAAAAAAAAAGTGGTAAATACACGACAACAATTGCTTTTTCCCTTTCCATCACTCCAAATATTGAATCTAGCCCTGGCTGRGTCCCAGATGGTGAAGCATTTAACTTCATTTTCTAACCTCTTTTGGGGCTCCGTTTAATTTATTAAGAGGTTACTCTCAGGACAGATCACACGACACGTACGTGTAAATTGAACCCGGTGTATCTGTGATTTACTAACTGGGTGACTGCAAAGCTGCAGAGTGGCAGCTCTGCATTGAGTGCTGGGTCCCAAATCTTCAGGATTTCCTTGCCTGTGCTGGTGTCACATCTTAGGGCTCCTTGCTCTGCTCTGAGCTGTGCGAGCAGCTCAGATTTCAGCTCCTTCCTCAGCCTGGAAGGGAAGGGAATGTCCTGGTGGTCGCTCTGATAGCACTGTTAGCTCCTCYATGCCCAGGTCAAGCTGTTTTCCCATTTTTTCTTCTCCTCTTGCAGGAATTCATCACATTTCCTGGCCTCACTGGTGCCTGAGGAGCTAAGKGTGTGCCAGAGCTGGAAAATCATCCTTATTTCCAGGTTTGTTGTGCTTTAAGAATTGTTTCTTCCAGGGCATTGTGCCATCCCCTGCTGCTGCCCCACCTCTCCTCAGGTTGGGTCATGACAGCTCCACCCTGCTGGTGCCAAAATCCAGGAATTATCACCTGGATAACGCACTCCATGGGAACAGATACCCATCATGGAATGACCAGCAAACCCAGCACTGCTGCAAGARCATCATCCCCTTTCCATTGCTCAGGGCTGTGCCATCAGAGCTCTGGGATGAAACCTCCAAGAGGAGATTGGGAACCTCCAGAATGCTTCCCAAATGAAGGAAGAGTGGCCAATGCCTCCAGTGYCAGTGAAAGGAGCGGGATGTGTGCCAGGGAGAGCTGGTGGAGGCCGTGGAGCTGTTTGCTGCTGTTTTATTGTAGCTTTTGGAACGCGCCGGAGCTGTGGTTATTAATTTATTATCATGCGAATTCCAGCTGTTGATCCCGTGTTTTACCCCCGAACAGGGAAAACACTGAGACGGAGAGCGGGTGGATTTGGGAGCTGGTGGCGCAGGAATGTCCAGCGGGCACTCAGGACGATGCCCAGGGCGATTTGGAAAGGCGATTTGGGATTTTGGCAGGGCACGGGGCCGGAGCTCCACAGCTGGGGGGAGCTGCAGAGCCGCTGAAAAAGGGTTTTGGATGAAAAAAAAAACCTCCTCCGAGAAGGGCAGGGGCTGTGTGGGGAAGGGGGAGAGCACACCCGGCCATATGTTGRAGGGCAGTCATTATAAATTACCCCCACTCCTGCCTCCGTGCCGTGTCCGAACATGGTTTATTAGGAACAGAGAGAAACTCCTGCTCTGCGCTCCGTGGCATGGTTTGGCTCCCCCAGGTAAAGCCKATTCTCTCACCCTCGAGCAGCACCTTGATCTGGGGTTCTGCCCACTCGCTTTGCCCCGTCCGACGCTGATTCTCGATGTTTAAATCAATTACTCAGGCATTTAATTCTCTTTCACATGCCAGCACATGGCCCTCGTAAGCCTTCGGGGTTGGGGGCAAGCAGGGGGGTGTTGGCTTTTGCGAGCAGYGTGTACATTAATTCCAACCTAAAGAGCTGCAGTAAATCACTTAATGCCTGAATCGAGTCAGTTGTTGTTGTTTTGGTGAATTGGGACCATATTGGGGACCATAATAACCTAATAATGGACAGTGCAGGCATAGACCACACTGTAATGTATATTGTAGGGAATATGGTAATAGCCTGAAATGGCAATTCTCCTAAATAAATAGCACATCAACTTACTTAAACCTAATCATAAATGGGACAAATTGGACCCATGTGCAAACAGAAACCTGAGCAGAACGCAGGAGTTAAAGAAGCCATTGTTTCCCAGCCTGACCCTGGGCAGAGAAAGCCTGTGTCAGGTTACATCTGTTAAAATGATTCTAATGCCAGCCCAGTATTTTAATTATAAATATATAAAACATTTAATAAGAAGACATTCTGGGCTTTCTAAGCCTTTAAAAACTGGATGTGGGMGGAGTGGGTAGAATGGCATTCCATGTGCCCCAGACACAGTGCCAGCGTATAATGATTGAATGTTTTCCTGTAATAAATTGAAAAAATCTGGTTTGTAAGAATGGATCCAAATCACTTGGCATTAGAAAGGTAATTTGTTACCTAGCTTCCTCTTGGAAACGGACTGCTTCCAAGTTTGCTGGAACTTCGTTTCTAGGGACTGTGATGTCCAAAAAGAGAAAGAAAGAGCAACCAGGATGCTCGGGGCTCTGATGTTAAAACACACACACACACACACTGTTTTTTTTCTGCCTTTTCTTTTTTTTTTTTCTTCTCAGTTTTCCAGTCCTCCCTCTCATGGCTCCAAACACAAGATTCAGCAGCCAAAAAAAGAGGGGAAAAAAAAAAAAAAAAGAGGTTACTCAGGACAAAAGCCAGATCTATAGCCACCTTCTTTGTACCTTTCCAAATCTCAAGCCTGCTTAATTATGATTAATTGCCACATGGATAATCAGATACAGTTTCAAAAGGTTGGAGATGACAGTCCAAGGACACCAGGGAAGAAGGAAGGTTCGCCTTTGTTACAAGCAAAAAAGAAGAAGAAGAAAAAAAAAATACCAGGTCCCTTCCTCAGCCCATAACCTTTTCTTATTTTAACAATTCCAAACGGAATTAATACCATCAGTATATTGTTCCTGCTCCTGGGAATTGAACTTCAACTGTACAATTTCTGCAGCTGTCAGTTTTTGCAGCCCTCCTGTCAATAACGCAATGTTGGGGTGCCCTTCTTCTTGAATGAAAGCAGTTTCAAGTTTCTGCTTTATGTCTGTGCTTTCTGGGTGGTGTGACATGATGAGAAAGTATAAAAAATAATAACAGCAGTTAAAAAGCTTCCACTCTTGACTTAACTGGATCAAATGTAATAGACTACAGTCTTTTCTCCTGATTTCCTTTGCTTGTTTTAGAAAACACTGTGAAAAGTGCAGGAGATTTTGTCTTGCCAGCTCTTTCCTCCATTTAAAATCCCTTTGGCTAAGTCAAGGATCACAGTATGTCATTTCCAGCCTAACAGAAGTGCTGGGCCTTGTTCAGCTCCTATTACTAGGAGGCAAATCCCTAGGTTGCAGGCGCCAGTGTTTCTGCCTTTGGCTCCATTCCCAGTATTGTTTCCTTCATTACATTCCAGAGTGCCTCTCAGCCAGTTAATGTTTGCACTGGGAGGTCCAAATATCCAGCAATCAGCACTGAACTTTTCTCTTTTTGTTGAGAATTGCAGGTTTCAAATGCAATCACTGGCTTTAAAGAAAAACTTACAGGTGAACACAACAGCACTAATTTCCATTTTATTCACTAACAGTTWTATTTTCGGCAGTTTCTCCATATGCACTCGTAAAACGCCTTCAGAAGATGTCTGGCTTTTTCAGATCTGGTGCAGGCTGRAGTTATTTAGGAATTTTGGGGTWAGGGCTGCACCTCTCCSACCCCAAAATCCCATCAAYACAACCCCCATGCTCGGGYATTAACACTGGACATTCTTCCTAATAATACAAATACGCCCTAATTTCTATTTAAACCACAGTGAAATACATTTTAGTGGCTGAAGAAAGTGGATGCAATAATTTGGGCAATGTGAAGGGTCAATGTCAGGCTTGCCCCGGTGAGGTTTGGTTTCTAAATTACTTTTGGTATAATTTCATTTTCTTTTGATGTCATTTCATTGGTAAGAGCAGGGACAACTTGCAGCCTTTTGTGCTGTTTTCAGCCAAGGCACTGGGAAAAAATGAGGAGTTTTACCCTYGTGTTTTCCATGAATATTGAATATTTTCCCCTCTGACTGATCATGGGTGGCTCCATGAGCTGYTCCCAGGATGGACAGACCCTCCTGAGAGCAGCACCCTGCTCCTCCTGCCACCTGAAACTGCTGTAAACAGCCAGAAAACTTCCTGTAAATGACAGAGGAAAATATCTTTATTTTCAGAAGCYGTGCCAGGCTGCACCTCAGGCAATTTGAATTGTACTATAGGAACCCTGTCAATAAGACAGCCCTGCACGGTTTGCTTTCTACAGGTTTACTATGAAGTTACAACCACTCACCGCAGGTCGTGGGCTCCATTAGGCAATTAAACAAGTCCACGCTGTTTCCTCGTGGGGAAATGACTAAAAAAWATATAAAATAAAAAAAAAAAAAGTGCAAGTTGGGAAATCCTCAGTGTTTTCCATAAAGCCTCCAGCTACGCTTCCACCCGTGATCATATGTCATATGGATGGTGTCACCGTGTCCTAAGGGTGCTCGCTGGCAGCGATGCTATCGGATTCTGCAAGTGTATATGCTCAGAGAGAATACTAATGCTAACTCAGCCTAAATAACAACACTGCCAAAGGAGGCAAGCAAAAGATGAAATACAGTGGATTTCAGGAGGCAACAAGCTCTCATTTATTAAGATCACGGGCGTTCTGCAGGTTACAAATCATAAAGCAGAAATAACTTCATAATATACAGGTCAGGAGTGTGCCTGGGATATTGAGGAACTATTTCCTTGGCAATAATCTGCCACAGATAGTCGGGAGCGTGCGTTTTCTGGCACAACAAATCACTGCTGATTAATTTTGTCTGCCTTTGTCTCAGAGAAGCGACGAGACACTTCAGCGTGTGTTTTGCACTTACTCCACTTCCGCGCTATTCTTCCTCGGCGCATAATTTTTTGCAAGATAGGCCAAACACAATGCTCTTTGTTTTACCTCTTTGACATCATTTTCGCCTGAGCACAGCCTGCTTGACTCAGTTAAGCCAGCACAGGCTCCTGTGGCAGCCCAGCCTGGAGGGTGAGCTGGTCCAAGCCCAGGGRAGGATTTTTGGGAGAGGAGCAGCCCCTCTGCCCCTGCTGGAAACGTGCCCATCTGTGCACCAGGAGCTGCAGAAGGTTCCTTAATGATGGACCTGCAGCAGCCAAAACAAACTGGGATCTTTTCCTCTTTGCTGGGGTAAACCCCAGCTCCGGTCGTGGAAATTACAGCAAGGAGAGAAACTGGAGTTTCTCGATTGAGGAGCAGCAAAGGCAGGGCTGGGTGAAGGTGGAATGATGTGGGAAGGACAGGAGAGCACTGCAGCATCTCCCTCTCAGCGAGATTTATGGGATCTTGGAGCTAGCCGGGCTGGGTGGTGGTCAGCTCACCCAGGAACTTCACAGCAGGACAAGAGATGTGATAAAAACCTCATAACTTTCCTAAAATTAATTCAATATTCACCATTATTTAATATCAACAGATTAGAAATGGAGGCTCTCCAAAGCAGATGTGAACTTCTCCAGCCCTCCTTTGCTGCTGGTGTGGCAGCCAGGTGTTACATTGCCTGTTCTCTCCACTTYCCCAAAGTTTCAGTGCTTTGATAGAGATTCCCAGCTCCAGATTGGTTATAATAAATCATCCTGAAAGAGAGTGTTGGGGAAGTGAGAGAGGTGTGGGAAATCAGAGCCCAGGAAGGCCTGGGCAGGCAGAATTCACTGCTGTGACCGACAAACATGGAGCAAGAATAGCCAGAGGAAGGAGGGTTTGGACTGTGCCCATCAGAGAGGGGCATTCTCAGGGATCCAGGGGCAGCCACAGCTTCTCAGGGCACCCTGTGCTGGCCTCACCTCCCAAATCCTTCCCAACATCCCATTTAATCATCTAATCCAGCCCTCTGGAAGTTCARACCTTCCCTCTTTCAGTTTTGATCACTTCGGGTACAGCAACATCTCCCAAAGTCCCCTCCCACCTCCACATCTCCCAAATGAGAGAAAAACAATGAACCCCAAACTTGGGTGRTGCTGCCCCAAAATCTACAAGTGGAAGCAGCTTCTGCTGCCATTGTGGGTGGCTGCAGTGATTCCTGCCTCTTCCACTTGCCCTGGGAAATTGGAGAAAATTTTCATGGAAAGCTTTTCTAAACGGAGCTGATGAGAACTGGGAGAGGTGGCTCATTTCTCTCTTTGCCCAATTTATCTTCCCCAGGACTGAAGTCACCATGGAAATCAGCGTTGCTGTTACTGCTTCTGTTGTCGATCCTCACCTCCTACTCACATTCCCAAAGCTCCCACCTTCATCCTCATCCCTTTCTCCC
>NW_026623598.1:83679-105964 GCF_030028575.1 Malurus melanocephalus
AAAGAAAACAAACAGCCAGCAGATGCTGATTTTCTCACTTAACTGCACATATTTTATAGTAATTCTCTCTGATTTTCTCCCAAGACACCCACCCGACCTTCCTTTCTCTCCAATCTCTTCCAGTAGTGGCCAAACGCTTCCAATCATGTAAGATCCAGCCCATGGAAATCAGTTAAAACTAAGACAAATTCACCCTCTGACCCCAAGGCCTCTGAGTACACAGCAGAGCCCAAAAAGTGTTTTTGCTGAAAGGAATGAATTTTCCTTGGATTTTTAGACCAAACCAAATTAATGCTACAAAGAGAAATTTGTAATTTTTTTTCTGTTTCACTAAACCACAAATGAAATAAAAACAATTCGGTGCTTCTGGAAGGGAGAATGAGAMAATGTGTTTTCCAAGAACTTCCAAGCAACTAAAAATGGAACATGGTAAATATTTTTGCTTCTCTCTACGTAACTGTGAGTGATTTACAAGCGTGAATTGATTTTTAATTAACAAAGTTCGATGATCAGGRATTAGTTAGCCCAGAGTTTTTCAAAGTTGTCCGTAGGTTGGGAGAGCACCTCTGGAGCGAATCCTTCTCCAATTCTGKTGGGAGCCCAAAATCTCTATGGAAACAGAAACAACAATCTAYGGAGGAAAAGAGAAAATTTGGGAAACTCTTCAAATGGATTTTAGCTGCYTTTGTTGTCTGAAAACAAGGAGGAGGCTCCACATCGTCCGAGCAGTTGGATTTCTGTGCACCAGAGGGGCTCACGCCCAGTCAGGACCAGTTCAGGACCAGTTCAGACCCAGTTTTGGGTGGGCTGAGACTCAACAACTCAACTGAGGTTTCCTGCTCACACCCCAACTCCTCTGCAAGACCTGGGAACAGAACTTCCCGGCCTTTCCCATCCACGAGGAGCAAAGCTTGTATTTCTCAGCCTGGATTATTATTTTCTTTTTCAGATTAAGGAAAACAGAAACGAGAGAGAAAGAAAACGRGTGACTCATGGCAGTCTCTCTGCTGAAACACAGCTGCCCTTGTCCCAGGAATGGGATTCTTAGAGCCTGCATCCAAAATTTATTGCAAAATAAAACCGAAACTTTTAAAAACAACCAGGCTAAATGRTGTTTCTCTTTCTTTTTTTCATGTGTTTGTGAGTGTAGGTTCAGGCTACAGCCAGAATCAAAGGAAGGACTGGAAATTTGAGGGAAACTGAGTTCTTGTGAAATTTTTCAGGCAAGTTTTGCAAACTCACACAGACTATATTGGCTGGAGAAGCTTCAAAATAATTTTGTGGTTTTCTAAGCTTTGGTGTTTCTGGATTTTCTGGGATTCCTCTGGTGGCAGGTCAATACAACAGCACCCACACCATCACCCTCAGGTAATGCTGTGTTTTTCCTCTGGTACTGCTGCTGGAAATGTGCAGGAAATCCTCTGTCCAATGATTCCAAATCAGGAATTAAAAATACTGTGGGTATGTACACATCCACTCCTAAATTTAATGGTGGAATTCTTCCATTTTAGGGAAGCATTCCTCACTTTGCTACAATATTTCTGCTTTCACAGTTCTGAGATCTTAGGTCTGACTTGCAGAACTGTGGATTGCCACCWCTCTGAGATTAATAATTTATTTATCACTTGAATTTATGCCTTGGGAACCATGGAATGGTTTGGGTTGGAAAGTGCTGGTGCATGGACAGGGACACCTTCCACTGGAAAAGCTGAAAGTTCAGGAACCCTGCTCAGAACTGATGTAACCCTAAAGCTCGAGCTGCTCCTTAAACCAGGAAAACGTGGTTGGCACTTCTCAAAGAAGGGAGGAAAGGATTCTTTGGAATCAAGTAATGCTTCTGAAGCAGCTTTTACTCACCCTGAGTAAAAAAAAAAAGGGGAAATTTGGCAGTGGCTGATTGATATTTGCAACCTCCCCACGTGCGGAAGGTGCACAGGGAGACGGCACAGAGGAGAATGGGAGATGGGAGGGAGGCAAAGATGACCTGGTTTTGCTTCCAAGCTCATTTTACWTCACTTTAACTATATTTAGTTACATTTCTATTTAATAGGGCTGCAGCAGTTGGATTGAGATTTTTTATTGTTGTTCTATGAGTAATTTAAATTTCTAAGAGATCGTGGTGGTTGTTGTTGTTTTTTTTTTTTTCCAAAAGCTTCACGACCTTCTTCCATGAGTTTATTTTAGATATAGTGTAATGTCCCAGAGAAAATTCCAAATGGTCCTTAATAGATGAAATGTTTCCAGAAAGGAGAAATTCTCAGTGGACTATGAAACTATTTTTCAATCATGGTGTATGGCACACAAACCACAGCTGAGGGTTTTTTTTCAGTAGGAAACTATTGCCCAGTGGGTTAAAAGAAAATAAAKGATAATGGGATTTTTCTGTAAGGCTGGAGCCACTCGCAGGGGTTTGCTCCCCACTAGATGTCACTGGAACTGTTTGAAATGTTTGGAACAAACAACCCCAAATTCCTCAGGTTTTGAGCTTTCCTTGCAAATATCAGACTTGGAGCAGGTTCTGTTCAAGCTCTGCTCTGGCACRGGAGCCTTGCAAGGGAATCCAGACTGGGAGATGGAGGTGGTGCCAAGTTCATGGTTTGACATGGGTTTGGGSAGAAGGAAGGTAAAACTCATGAATTTGGAGATTTTGTCCTTGGGGAAATCCATCTGGGAACAAAGAAAATGTCTGTACTCAGTCACTGCTTGACTGAGGGGTCTTCAAAAGCAGAGAAGGATCCTGCAGGAGCTGTGTGTCACCTTTTGCTGAGTCAGCAGTGCCCAATGCTGGGACAGCCACACCATGGGGTGCTGGTGACATTTGGGGGTCACCTCATCCTCCGTTAAAGGCAAAAAAAGGCAGAAATTTTGGGAAGCTGTGTCCTGAAATTTTCCATGGCTGTTCTCAGCTGTACCGACATTCACCCCATGCCACAAAGGAAAACCCCTCAGATTATTGGGTSCACTATTTAAATTCTCCCTGTAGTTCCAACTGACTACAGGAATCTTCTTCCAYTCTTATTCAAAAATTCAGTTTAGTGTGATTATGTGGCCATGCATCAACCATGGCAGTATAATATGTCCTTTCATCTACTTGCCATAATACATCCCTTTTAGTGCCACATAAATCCCTGCAAATATCGCTGTCTTCTGCTCTTGAGATCCTTCGTGTGCCTCTTTGCCTTACTGCCTTCCTCTCCTATTGTTTCTCCAAGCTGAATTAATTCCCTTTTTCCCCCTCCAGTGTCTCAGCTCTGCTCTTGCTGCTGTTTCTGAGCAGACCCTGGTGAAAGCACAGCCCTCCCAGTGGCAGAGAGGAGCCAGGAGATGCCAGCTGCTGGCAGGGCATCCTTCCCTGCAGTGCCAGAGCCTCGGCTCTCCTCTCCCTGCAGGAGGCTCAGAGTGCCTCCATCTCCTCCTGCAGAGGCGGTGGGAGCAGCACCTCCACACAGAGCCAAGGCAGACATCCTCATGGAACGCTGGAAGTGAGGAATTCCAGAGTTGGCATGGTGCTCCTGATCCTCATGGGGCTGGGGAAGCTGGAATTGAGGAATTCCAGAGTTGGAATGGTGCTCCTGATCCTCATGGGGCTGGGGAAGCTGGAATTGAGGAATTCCAGAGTTGGCATGGTGCTCCTGATCCTCATGGGGCTGGGGAAGCTGGAATTGAGGAATTCAGGAGTGTGTGGTGCTCCTGATCCTCATGGGGCTGAGGAAGCTGGAATTGAGGAATTCCAGAGTTGGAATGGTGCTCCTGATCCTCATGGGGCTGAGGAAGCTGGAATTGAGGAATTCCAGAGTTGGAATGGTGCTCCTGATCCTCAAGGGGCACTGCAGAACCCCARCAATGCCAGAGTTCTCTCCTTTGCCCAGGATCCGTGCTTGTGCCAGCACTGGGACACCCTGGAGCACAGGGAGGTTCTGGAGGTTCTGGGCTCCTGCTGCCCTGATTGCAGGGACCACTTGATCTGTGTAAAAGTTAATTACAACASCTTGAATTCCTTTCACGTGGTCGGTACAAGTGGGGTCCAAATGCCATGGAACTCTTCCCACCCTCAAGGGTGCAATCCTGGCACCAGCACTGGCATCTCCTTCTCTGGACTCATGGAATGGAACCTCAAATTCCCCTCCAGTAGGCATCGTTGAGTTATTTGGGAGAAGCACAACACGGAAGGATATATTCTCCCACAAAATATCTGTATTAAGTTGTTATTATATTAAGCCAGCAAACTTTCAACCTCTTCAATATTCAGTAAATTTAAGAAAATGAATTGAAGCTCCTTGCCTATTTTAATATGTACTCCCGAAGACATTTTCCCATTTTTTTATGGTTTAATTAAAGCCTCATGGCAATGGTAGGCTTCTTCCTACCTACTATGCCAGTGGTTAAAAATTATGGGGTTTCAACTACCCTGCATGGCTTTAATTGCTCTGCTGAAGATAAAAGAGCAGCGATATTTTTATCTCAGCAGAGAAATTAAAAACGAGCCCCCACCTTGCCYCTGCCCCCCACAATGATGTCCAGACCTTTATTCATGGAATATTTTGGGAATATTGGTGAGCAGAGGAACTTCCCTACCCCACAAAAAAAAAAGAAAAAAAGTGTAGAAATCTCAAAATAAAGAAAGTCCTGAAAGAGAACATTCGAGGCAGGACAATGCAGAGGAAGGTTACAAGTATATTAGGATAAGGGCACCACAATTATATGAAGAAAGTCTGGAGAGAAAAGATTACATTGTTCTGACAACAACATTTTTCAAACATTTAGACCTTTAATATCATTAATTTAAAGTACAAGATTAAATATTTTATGCAAATATTAGACAACAGCAAAGAGCTCYGCATATTAGGATTTAAAACAAATTGAAAGCATGCAAGACATATTCATTTCTTAAGCAGTTTAGTTAAAAAATCAGTATTGTCTCTATTAGGATTAACTGACAGTAACTCTTTGTGTTCAAATGGATTTAACTTCACTGTGGTTTGTTTTCCCGATACCATTGTCCTCCAATAATCGTGGATAAAGGGAAATGTAAAAGGACAGATCAAGTCAAAATATATCTTCACATCATAAACACAGAATTATGTTTAAATTTCATTACTAAATGGGATTTCGGCTTCGTATACCATGGCTAATCCTGCACTATAAAAGATGTATAAAACCTCCTGACAAATTCTAACAGACTTTGTGGAAGTTGCATATATTGATTAAAACATCAAGCAGTTACATACAAACCAATAATGAATTACTTCTTGTTGGAAGATAAAACTTTGTGATATTTAAAATTACAGACTTGAAAGTAAGTAAAATTACCCGTAATTATGCAGAAGGGAGCAACACCTTAGCAGTAAACAAGATAAGCACCTCAAACAGCACTAATAATTTTAATTAACATTTTCTAGTTTCCTTTCACCTCCTTTCAAGGTCATCTGCTACCTTTCCCTGGTACAACGTTACAGCACAGTGTTAAAAACTTACATTCCATTGCTAATTGCTTTGATAAGCCAAAAAAAAATATTTTCCAGGACAAGTTTTTTTTTTGTTTGTTTTTGTTTTGTTTTGTTTTGGTTTTTTTTTTTAAATCACTAAATCTCCTGCAAAAGCAAATTTTGCATTGTGTGAAACTGTCAGGATGGTTTTTGCAGTGAGCTGCTCTCAGAAAGTCTGAGACTGGYTTGGTTATTTGGGGCCTGATTCTGACCACCAGAGGCAAAATTCTTCCAGGAATTTTGCAGAAACCCRTTGATATTTCAGGTGTAAATGGGAATATTTGGATTGGACCCAAGCGGTTGAATATTTCAGATTGCAATCGAAGTTCAAAAGGCTCCTGAGGTGCGAACACTGGAAATGGCAATTTGGCAAAACGTGATAATCTACCCAGTATTTGTGTTAATTTTTTCTTGAGGACTGATGAATAAATGTATGTTCAAGACTCATGACCTTGCTAAACTCCTTCTTTTCTTTTCTAAAAAGTCCAAAAGTTGGTCGGAAAAGGGCTTTGTTATATCAGTGGGTTTGTTCCATGCCACAAATTTCATGTACGAGGTCACTTGGAATATAATGTGTAGTGAAAGAATCTCATTAGGCTAAAATGAATGTAAAATGTGTCAATTTGATCCAAATGAGAACTGTAGTAAAACCATGTTTGATGTTCATGTGCAATAAATCTTTAACATTTGTCTGTAAAGTATTAGAGAATCCAGAGGGAAATCTCTATTTGTGATAGCTGCACATTTCCAATGATTTTCCCTATAATCCTTTGTTGACATTTAGCATATGGCAACAGAAAAGAAGATCCTAAAATGAGAATTATTACTTATTATTCGAAGGTAAACAAGATGGGCACCTTGAATAGAAGGGTTTTTAGAGCGAAATTACGAGAACATCCCTCTGTCAGGAGGAATTGCTCATCTTTCAGTCCCTCCTCGGTGGAAAARTGACATCAAAGGTGCCCTACCTGCCCGTCACTCAAATGTTAAAGCATCTGATGGCCCCATCCTGCCCGTTGGGTTGGATTTTGATATATTCATATTGTTAATTACTGTTGTATTTCAATTTTCTCTCTAGTATTTTTGTTCATTCATAATAGCTTTATGCTTCAGCGGACCGAAAGGACTAAAATGAAAGATTTCCAAGATTTCTTCTGGGAGTAATTTACAAAAGACCACAATTTTTTAATTGCTCCTGATGTTTAGTTCTGGATATCTGGAAGAGGAGAAATCAGCCCAACTCTTTTAGTTGCCACACCAACCGTAGCAAATATGTATTTTTTTTTTTTTTTTTTTTTTTGCTCTCTCTCTCTCCTTGCACACCCCACCATCCCTATTTTGAGCAATGGCGTGATGTTTATATTTCTGCAGCTCACACTTGCTTTCACAAGAGAATTACGAGTTATTTACGTCCTTTGAGGAGGCTCGGGGAATAATGGGTGAAATGTCAGAAATAATTATGAGGAATGGAGGCATTTCATTTAAGCAGCAGAAGAAACACACAACTTCTGCCGAGTGACTGAACTTGAAGTGCCRCAAGATTGCTGCACGACGAGATCTGGCTCACGATTATCACAGRGTTTTATAAAAACCAAAACAACCTTACAACACTCGCATGCCAAAGGTTGCAACACAGGCTTTGGCAGGAAACACGAGAACGCTCCAGCCTGGGAAAAGTCTCCGGGTCTGTGCTGATTTAGGGTTTTACACCGAAGCTTTCTGAAGCCAAGGCTGGGCTTTCTGGCCGCAGTTGTGGCTGGGAAGCTGCTCAGCATCAGCYCTGACAAAGCCCCTTCCCCAGCTGCCCCCAGCTCTGTTTTTTTACAGCGTTTGTCCATCTCGTTCCTGCTGCACAGGCTCTTTATCAATAACTGTGGTGTTCTCAGCCCAGTTTTCTTTGGCTTGCTGTCTGCTTTACAAAACCGCTGCATACTTGACAGTTTGCCCCGGTTCAAAATTCTTTGGTCAGAGAAAGCCYGGAGAATGAAACAGTATCTGGTGTTGTAAAATCTTGACCAGATTCTGAAATATTGCCTAAGCCCCTGTCAGCTCGGAGGTGATTTCTCCAGGTCATGGTTTAGAGGGAATTGATGGCACAGTCTGGGACTGCTCAGGCTGCACTATATCTTTTTCAGGAGTGCACGTAGTCACCTTTAGCACTCACCSCTCTCCAACCTCTCTGCTTTGCACAGCACATTTGCTTCCACGGGTAGATTGTGAGCTAAAAACGGGGAAACCAGTCCAGAAAAACAGCCCCAATGCCCCAAACTGATCGTTCAATTCTCTGTTTCTATCGGGGAATTATCAATTAATGAACAACCCTGGGGAAAAATCCACCTGAGGCTGCAGCAGGGAATAACAATACCCAGTGCTACTTCAAACACTTCATCCCAGTGCTCCCAGTGCTTTTCTGGTGCTGTCTGGTCCATGATCCAACTGCAGAAACTGTGGCACGGGGTTCTGAAAGGTCCCTCAAGCCAAAGGTAAATTTGATATTAAATATGAATCCCAGTGCAACATCCTTCCTATCCAAAAGCCCACACAGAAGAATCAAAATTACAGCACATGCAGTAACTCTAAAAAGTAAAAATCCATCATTCATGATAAATTTTTAAAATCTGATTATATAGATATATAGATATAAACAGAGATATCAATATACTCTGTTATTATTTCAAACTGAACTTGCCAATTAGAAGGCTTTGGGAAAACTTGAACATTTTTGAATATTCTCATTATCAGGCTGGAATAATTCAAGTGCTCCTATCAACAAGTGCTCAATATAATTTTAAGTTCTGCTTAAAATCCCATTGAAACAAAACACAACCCTTGGTACTTTGCCAAATAAGGGGAAGATCTGAAGAGGAGTCAGAATAGATCGTCCAGCCAACGATTATAAATTATAAATTATAAATCATTACAGTAAGTTCCATATATTTATGATACRAGCTCTGACTATTGCACTTTTGCAGGGAATTTTCCTGAAGGCAAATCAAAGCAGAACTGTTCATTCCTTTGGAGAAAATGGGCTGGCCCCAATAAGCCCAATAACCCTTCCAGTTTGGTGGCAACTCCTTAATTAGAAAGAGAAAGACCTAATTCTGCATTTTCCTTATCAACCCCAGGCTTTTTTTGTACTGCATCACTACTTTTCTTAAACTCTCAGAGTTTTACCCAGCTCTGGGTAAGCCAGGAGTGCCTCRAGGACCAACTGTGCAGATTTTGGGAGTAAGACATCACTACAGCACTGGTGTTGCACTCCCAGTGGTTTGGTTGGGATGAATTGGGCTGGGTTGATCTGGAAGCTCAGCCTGGATTAAAATGTTCCCAGTACCTGAAATCCTGGATTGGTACTAAAAATATTTTTACCTCTCCTTGGGGTGTTGACTCAGCAAAGCCACAGGAACAGGGCCCACCCATCCCTCCCCACACCTTCTGCTGGAGGAAATTTCCAGTGGGGAAATGATGCTGAAGACATTCCCAGGGATGTTAAATCTAAACTGGTTTGGCTTTCCAGGCCCTGGCACCAGTGGATCAGGCACGTTGCTTTTAATATCCTTAATAGTTCTTTTTCCTTGGCCTGGCTTTATTCCCCTCATTTTGAAACCCATGACAGCCTTTCATCAAAAGTTTCTGACAAACTCAGAGAATATCTGAAATGGGCACTAATAATTTAGTGCTGTAATTTTATGGATATTTTAAAGTTCCTGGGTATTACTATTATTTTATGGAATGATTTTTCCTCCTTTGCCTTGCTCTTTCTTCCTATGTTCTTGTGGAATTATAGGTGAAATGTATTTCTTGGCTGCTGTTTCATCTTTTGTTCATACAGTTAAATATTGCGCTGGTTTGAGATTGCAAGAGGCCCCCRCATTAAAATTTTATTGTATTTTTGTATTTATTTTTGGCCCGGATCTGGGGGCCTCTAAGGTCCAGGTCTTGTGTAATTTTATTGGTTTGTGGGTGGAGGAAAGAACAAAAATGAGGTTTGTGGCCAGAATGTTATCTTTGGCCATAGGCAGCTATTTGGGGGCCTGATTCTGCTCTGATTCATAAGCAACTTAAATCTCAAGCAGCTCCAGCGAAAATGAAAAAGCTCCAGTGATGTAAACCCGATGTAAATTAGAGGAGAATTACCTCCGTGGTGGATGCTATGTAAGCGTTTTGCTATTTATGATTTAGCTGGGAGCTGTTGACTGGCCTCTCTAAAGATAAGAGCCACCTATAACTCAGTTGTGAGCATCTTTTTCCCTTTTTGACTAATGTCTGCTTGCTAAAAAAGATTAAAACTGCTTTTTTTTTTTTTTTTAAATTTTTTTATGAGCTCTGAGTAACAGAGCAGAGACTACAAAGCTCATCAACCAGAGAAACGCAGCTTCATTTTGGTGACCTCTCCCTTGAGCGAGAAGCACCTAATTCTACCCTTATCCAGGCTTGAAAACCTGTTGAATTTGAATATTAAAATCCACGGATTTCAGGCTTAATCTCTTTGTTTTACAAAACACTTTCACTTAGTAAGTGGTTGCCCATCCCAGTGTGAGTCACTGCATCCTCTGCTCCTTCCTGCCTGGTTTGCATCCATCACCACAACCCCTTCCCTCCCCAAAACCTGTGTCCCCCTCTCCTCTTTGCACATTTATTCCTGTCAGGAGTTTGGCTTGGAAATGCCTTCTCCTGCGAGCCAAACCATCTTATTCTACACTTTAAAATCCTTATGAAATTTGGCTCGCCTTCCAAAGCTAAGCCTCGGCTCCCTTGTTACTCTTCTAAATATAAAACATTTTGATTGCATTAAGCCATGTTGAAAAGAAAAARGCAAGAAAGGGAAAGGGAAGAAAGMAAATCCCTGCACCCAGCATGAAGGAAGAGGTCGGTATCACACAGGAATGGATCAGGTCTTTGTTTKGTCGTGTTTTCTGCTCTCTCTTGCTATTCCTCCTTGAGTATCTTCCCCTCTGAAAAAAAAACCAGTTAAACTCATCACTGAAGGAGTTGTTTCCAGGCTGATGTGGAGAGTTTGGGAAATGGGAAAATCAAGCCCACAATTGATTCTGCTACATCACTTCCTAAAGACAAAACCGTTTTCTGGGGAGCTCATTTAACACCTTTCACTTCCATCAAACTTAATTTTCCTGTATAGCTTACACAACTTTGAAATGAGTTATTCATAATATTCAGTCATTATTTCAAGCGTCATTTTAATCATTTCAGCAAAGAAGTTTCTTAATATTCCCAATAATGGCTCTTGTCACTTTAAATATTAAAATTTGCATTAGGGATTCCCTTGGCTACATCTGCATTATTTGCATTATAGATTGTGTGCATGTCTCTATATATATACGTGTGAATATATATATATATAAATTTATAAAAGATATGAATGTATGAATTTGTAGGAAAATTGAAGCAGTTTTAAACGATCCCATCTGCTTTGAAAACCCTGCGACAAATTGCAAAGTGATTAGTGATAAATAAGTTCCTAACACTCCAAAATTAAAAGCTCCTAATTTTCAACTTTAAATAAATCCTTATTGTATAGCAGAAATAATTCCTCACCAAGTGTTTCCAACATTCAGAGAATGCTTTTAGGACATCCAGCATTAACATAATTTTTTCGACTGCGGTTCTCACAGGACATCTGATGAAGTCTCTACCCTTAATTTTAATTGCGCAGGCTGCATTCTTAATTAAAAACTGTACAAATGGATTTTATGCCATGCCAAAAGAAATCTGAGTTCATTAGTTATAAAACCCTTTAAAAATTGATGTAAATATGTGAATTCTTTAAAAGTTTGAACTCAGTGTCCTCATTTATGTTGAGTAGCCTTTTATCTAGAGAATAATGAAGTCAATACAAATTAAGATAGTCTAAGTTTTACTTTTCCCTTTTCCTTCTCTTTTTTCCCCCCCTTTTTTTTGGTGAATGAGGGTGATGAGAGTCAAAAGAGTGTGGGGGTTATGTCTTTATGTCACGATGTTTTTCCTTGAAGAATCAAATTCATTTAAATCTAAACTGTGAAGAAAATTAGAGTGGGAAATGCACTGACCCCTTTGTACTGGGTTATATAAATATGAGTTCATATATCTTTTATTAATTCTTCATATTAAAGCCCAATCACATCATCTCGAGCCAATAAACCTAATGGAAATCTGTCAGACTGCAACTTTGGAGGGGAACTCTGGACATCGCACAAAGAAATACGCGCGCCTTATTGATTTTTATTTTAAAATCGGAGAGCTGTTAATTAAAATGCTTTTCCATAACTTGTCAAGCCTTCAAATAACAAATGGGAAACTCTGAGAGGTTTGTTTAACCTGACAAATTGCTGACCTTTCATTCTGCTGGCTGCTCATCTGGCTGCATGGGACCTCTCCCTTTCCTTCCATCTCCGGCAGCTGAGAGGGATCGTGGTGCCTTTTCTGCTCAGTGCCACCAACCTGATCCCTCCCATGGTTCCCTCAAAAACTCCTCGTGGTCTTAAAAGCCATGAGAATGAAGGGCTGGGGCAGAGCTCAGCTTTTTTTTTGAATCTGTAGGGTTTCACTCCATTGCTGGTGGGAAGAGGCATCCGGGAAGTGCCTCTCATGAGCGGGTTGGGTGTGCAAAGAAAAGGCAGAAGAAATGAAATTGAAATGATGGTAATGCCACTTAGCATTTTTAAGCTCAGGTTATTTACTGTTACCTGAGCAAAAATTAAACACTAAATAACCTGTACAAGGAATCCCTGTGTTTCTTTCCATCCTCTTCTGTGGTTTGTGCCTTTGAGCATCTCTCTCCTGTGGCAGCAGAGATGTTGAAATGCCCCAGGAAAAGCTGTGCAAGTATTTGTGACGTTTCCAACACGAGCTGGAGCAGGAAGCTCCAGAAGTCTCACAGGAGATGTTCTCATGAGTTCCCAACCCAGTTTGGCACGGGGAAGGAGTCAGACCAGGGACAAACCTCAGATTTCTTCTTTGTTTTGTTTKTCAAGGAGCAGAGTTCAGGAGGCAAAACTGAGACTTGCCATGGGTGCATCCTAAAGATCGTGAAAAAATATTCCAATGTAATTGAATATTTTGTGGTAGGATCACACCAGGTTGGACACAGCACTGGCTATCCATAAGCTTTAACCATCCCATAATATCCCACCCTCTAGAAAACTAAACTAAATCACTCAGAAAGTAGGGATCCACCCACTAGACCAGGCTGCTCAATTCCTCAGCCCTGGAAGTGTCCAAGGCCAGGCTGGATGGGGTTTGGAGCAGCCTGGTCCGAGGGAAGGCGTCCCTGCCCGTGGAGCTGAATGATCTTCAAGGTCCCTTCCAATCAAACCATTCCCTGAGTCCATGAGGGTGACAATAAACTGTGATTTTTGGTGATTTAAATTAAAATTTGGTGCCACTCTGCCACTCGCCAGCTCCTCTCCCACAGCCCCAGAAATGTCCCACACCCTCGGGTGAGCAGCTCACCACATCCAGCCTTGGCAAACTCTGGATTACATTTTATATTCCACACCTTTTAATTTTTTTTTTTTCATGCTTTGGTGATTATACAAAATATTGGACAATCAAAAACATCTTTAAAGTTGGTGTTTAATTAACTCTTTTTTTTTTTCAGTTTAGCCAGAGAAACACCAGACATCAACCACATCCCTGTCAAAGTGCAGGAAAAGGCTGCACCCAGAGCACACTTCAGCCTGCATTTAACTCATCTAACTTGAATTAAATTAAGTACCAGAAAAGCAGAGACATTGCATGGTCCCCAAAGAAAAAAATCCACTTTCCTGACACTCCAAGCACTGCTTTCAAAGAATGGCAAAAGGATTCATCTGCAAAATGCAGATGGATTCATAAACTCAATTCATGCACCTATTTCACAGCAGCCAGCCCCGCTCCTCCTACAGTAATTTCTCTGTGAATGAAACCACAAAATGTTTGCTAAACACATCTTTGGCCTCTTGTTTGCAGTAACCTTCCAGATTTCATGCCAGCTCCACGGTCTACCCAGAAGTAAAGGAAAACATTTGGTCSACAGAAAAATTCACCGAAACGGACACAGAGTCCTGTATAATTGATAGTTTTATGAGACTGAACTCTGTAAATTTTTTTTTAATCTTATCCCTCTAGATCCAGTTTATGTGCACATTTGAACAATGACTTCATATCCTTTCCAAACAGAGATTCTGGGATTCAGGCTCGTCRTTTGGCCAACAMAAATCCTCACATGCCAAGAATCTCYAGTTTTGTTTTGCTTCGTGTTTGTCTTTCTCTTGCTCTTTTACAGGATTCCTCATCAAACCAGTCAGTCAGTGGAACGATTCCAGTTTGCACCAGAAGAAGATGTGTAAATCCCGAAAACACTTTGGAAAATTGAGCATTTTTGTTGTCTCTGACTGTCATGGAGCAGGTTCCAACTGAAAGACCTAATTTTTTTATCTGGATTAGAGAAAATAGGTTATAGGGAAGTTCAAAGGATGAACAGTTTGCTTTGTGGGCCATCCTCACCAGCAAACGGGGAGGAAGGCTGCTGGAATGTTCAGAYACCTTTGCATTTGTTATCTTTAATTTCATATTCTTCTCTCCCAAGAATCCCATGACTTTCAGAGCAGGGAGGAAATGGTATTTATCACACTTTCTAGMCAAATACTTTTCACAAGGTGATTCTTTTTGGTTTTGTTGTTAACTGCAGCCACAAAAAGTCTCTAATTTTTTCCAAGGGGCTGCTTTTCCAGCTGAACAGATCCCTGAAGCTGTGTGCTGACTCTGAACAGATTATGTTGTATTATGTGAAACAGAGTCCACTAAAGCCAAAATCTCCTTTTGTTTATTTTTTTTTTCTTTATATGTGGACATATTATTGTAGTGCCTCATCATGGAGCTTATGGATTAACTTTTAGAAATTTCTAGAATATTTTGGCCCCTAAATAGAAAACAATCTTCTTCCTTCCAGTACGTTGTTGGGTCAGGAACTGGAATTGTTTAAGATGGTGTGTTTTACAGTCAGGTGGGAGCCCAGGACTCTATTTTGGGTTAAAGATCCTTGGAAACTCATGTGAGAATTGATATTTTGGTGCTGATTTTGTGGTGAAGACCTGTGTGTTCCTCTGYCTGGGAGAGCAAAAGGAAGGGAGAGGTGATGGGGACACACARGGTCCAAGAGCAGCATGGCCATATTAGCATGGCACTAAAGCTGAGATGATTAGGAAGGGGATATCAATGATACAACACACCTGGGACATAAAAATATCTTGGACAAGGTTCAGTTTGGCTCATAGGAACATCCTGGTCATTCATCCTGATGACCTCAAGCTCAAAAGTTTCATTTTTCCTTCCCAGAACCATTCCAGGCCCAACAGGGAACAGTAGTCCCCCCGTTTTTAATTTTAAACTGCTGGGTAGTGTTAGATTTGCTCCTATGCATTTATCTTTTTCATATTCATATTTTTTTCTCCTACATCCATAGCTGGCAGAAAGGCAGAGGACCCAGACCAGGGGGTGTGATGGCACCAGCAGGTTTGCTCAGATGGATTCCTGTTGCCTAAGCAGGGACTGGAGAAAACAGAGGATTCTCAGGATGGGAAGGACCAGACACTCACGTGGCCACCAGGATTTTGGACAGGGGTCACACCCCTGCAGCCCATTCCACGCTGACCACTGCAGAACCCTTTGGTGACAACAGCTGCTGGTGAACACGACAAATCCCAGCAAGATCTGAACCAATAACCCCAAGGTGAACATCTTTGCAGCCTCCGAACATTTTCTCAGACTGCCTGGGTTGATATTTCAGTTCCCAGACCCCCACCCYGCTCCTGGCTATAAATAGATCTCTGCTTTTAATATTTTGCTTATTTTGCACAATGTATCTTGTCTGGAATACAATTCATATTTTATCACAACAAGCAACTATCCCATTAAACTAACATGTATTTTTCCTGAGGTAATTAACATACRTGCCAAATTTGACAAGAGATATGTGGTGCAGTTACAGGACATATCTTAATGTAATTAACTGTATTGGGTTCCAGAAATCATAAATACAGAGTTTCAGTACTTATCCATCTGCAAACTGTACAGCTTACAAAAAAAAACATGTTTGTTCTTTTTCCCACTATTACTCCAACCAAAAATCACAATATAAGCAAAATTATTTTTCAGCGTGGGTTGAAATTCCAGTTTTGCCTGCGAGCGCTTAAAAATATCAATTGACCAAYGAACCCACAAGTTGTCTGCCCTAAAAACAACCGCAAGAAACTCTTTAATACCAAACAAACAAAATCCCCGTTCTCTTATTTAGCTCCTTTCGTGGTTCAAATTGGCACAAGAGCCAGGCAGCTCAAGAGAGAGTCAGGAGAGCGTGGCCACGAGAGGATTTTAATTTATTGACGGCTCTTGCCCTACTGTACAGTCAGCGCCGCTATTTGAGCGTAATGGATGGAGCAGATGTTTGACACCGCAGCACCTCTTCATAACTCCACTCTTCAAAAACAGTTTTACAAGTGCTCGCTGGCGTTGGTTCCCATTCAGCACAGGAAGCTGAGGTCATGCTGAAACATGAGGCCCGGGCAGGAGTTTGAACTCATGTGCACCGCAGCTGGGCCAGCGCCGCGAGAGCCGCGGAGCCGCCGTCCTCCGCRACGTGGGGACAAAAGAACGCAGCCTCGACACCCTCCTGGTGACATCTGCACAGGGGAAAACATGAGCCCGTGGCTAAACATCAGCCTTTCCTGATGGTTAATTTTCTTCATCGTTGATGTGGCCGTTTTTAATAATTTCTTCGTGTTTCGGTGACAGCACTGACAAGTTTTTTGAACCGTGTTTTTCTTAGTATTGCTTAAAAGCAATAATTCAAAAAGCAACTGATGTTTCTGATATTCTGAGCTTTGTTTTCTTTTTTTTCTAGATGATTATTTTAACACATGCTCATCTCTGAATCTGTCAAAAAATATATTTCCAGGCGTACAATGTAGGTAATTCTGCGGCTTGTTTTAATAAAGATAACATAAGGTTTGTGCGGTTGGAGGTACTGATTGCCTTCTGCTGCTTTCCCTGGGAAAACAATTAAGGCATTTAGGCAGTGAGATTTGGTGCCCAATTTGGAAAACCGTGGCAGGGCAAGAAAACCAGGAAAAGCAGCCAGGTGTGGTTTGAAATCCCAAGTTCTCCTACTGTAACTTCAGCTCCTTCCCAGTACAAGMGCCCCAACAGCCTCGGGGATTTCTCCAGCACTTTCACGAAAACTAATACCTGCCTGCAGCAAGCTGCTGCTCATCTCCCAGCACCAGCACGTGGGCCTTGAACTTTCTGCATCTTTGCTCTCTGCCTTCCATGTACCTTCACGTATAATTGCATTTCTGAACTCGCTCTTAATTAAAGTCAGCCCTTTGGTGACTTTGTGGCCTGCTCTGGAAGGAAATCTGACTGTGTAGAGGTAGCTACAGAGCACAAAATTATGGTTTAAGGTGCTGAAATTGTCAGCAGGGCTAAAAATGAAGGTTTATGCAGTTAATGGAAAATTGAAACTCCAAACCAGGGTTTGGTCACAGATGTTCCTGCAAGGCTGGACAGGACAATCACCATCTACCCACCCTGAAAGCATCTGATGGAAGGAGTTGGGTTTGTCCTGATAAAATATGTTTCGTGATGTTTTCCCAAAGCATCTGTAGGAAGTTCCCCTGGAAAAAGAATCTTCATTTTCCTTCTCCAGCTGCTCTCGTGGGCTGTACAAAATAAAAGCCCACTGATTCCTTCAGGAGGCTGTAAAATCTTCTGTGTATTATAGCAGATAGTGGCCTATCACATGGAATTCCCAAAAACTCCTAGAAATGCATATTTTTGTCTTTGCCTACCTATTTCCATGGTGATAACCTGCACTATTAGGAACAATTTATCTTTTAGAGCAAGATAGCCTGAATATTTATAAAATAACACCTTCCTCCCTGCACAGCAGCAGGAGCCTGGGGATGGCAATTTTGTTTGTTCCTGCTACACCCAGAGCCATCAGCACAGAGGGCAGGAGCTCAGGGAGCCATGGCAGCCCTGAGTCCACTCAGAACCATGGAATCCCAGAATTGTGGAATCCCAGAATTGTGGAATCCCAGAATTGTGGAATCACAGAACAGTATAAGCCCAAAAACATAGAATCCCAGAATTGTGGAATCACAGAATCACAGAACCATGGAATCACAGAATCATGGAATGGCCTGGCTTGGAAGGTACCTGAAAGATCATCCAGTTTCAGATCCTTGCCATGGAAGGGACACTTTCCACTGTCCCAGCCCCAATGTCCAGCCTGGCTTTGGCCACTGCCAGGGATCACAGCTTCTCTGGGCACCCTGTGCCAGGGCTGTCCACCCTCCCAGGGAAAGATTTCTTCTGAATATCCCGTCTAAACCAACTTTCTACCAGTGGGAAGATATTCCCCCTGTCCTGTCACACCAGGTTCTTGCAAGTACTCCCTTTCCACATTTCTTGTCGGCTCCTTCAGGTACTGGAGGCCTCCATCAGGTCACCCTGAAATGTCTTCTGCAGGCTGAACAACCCCAATTCTCCCATCCTTTCCTCACAGCAGAGCTCAGAGAAGATCTCMAAGGTCATCAGCTCTTCAACCAAACACCACCGTGTCCACTAAGCCATGCAGTGATGCTCTGGTGCTCAGGAGAACCGACAGTTTTACCCTGATCCTGAAGGGCACTGCCAACACAGCCACGGGCAGAGGTTGTGCTCTCAAATGTGAGGTGTTTGCATTCATCTTCATATAAAAAAAGGCAGGAAAAACCCACTGAAAGCTCCCTCTTCCAGCTGGACCTGATCTCAGAGATGTCCCTGCTCAGGGCAGGGGGTTTGGGTAAGATGTGCTTTCAAGGTCCCTTCCAACCCAAACAATTCCATGACCGGCTGGAACATCCTGGTTTAGCACTCCTGCCTTCCAGGCAGCCTGACATGCACAGAAATGTCTCTGCTGCATTCTCAGGATGCTTTTCAGGGTGGTTTTCTCTCCCCACCGTGCCCCAGTGTGGTCCCACTGAACCCAACCCTTCCATCCATCCACTCCGTGCAAGAGGGAGAAAAGTCCCACATGTGGTTTTGGGCTGTTTTCTCAACCTTTAGCAGCTTTTGGTTTGTTCTGGGTCTAACCACAGGATGAGCTGTGTGATGAAGGACAGCCAGATCATTTTACCTTTTCCTCTCTTTTGTCCCCTTCAATTGACAACCCAACCTCTCACTGGCACAGGGAAAACACAAAGAGAAAGTTGAAATTTCCTCCATGAGCATGGATTTTCCACAGGGCTTGTGCCAATGTGCAGCCAYGGTGGCATTTGGTTTAAAACCTTTGGAGGGTTTTTCAGCATCCAAAAGACAAATCCTTCAAACCCCCACATTTCACATTTGGTGGCCTCGTTTCTCTGGAGCTGGAACATACACGATAGGAAAAGTTTCCCAATTAAAGAAAAAAAAAAAAAAAAAAAAAAAAAGCCTGCATAGTTTGGTTTGTTGATAGCCTTGCAAAAACAAACAAAATAACTCCTGACCAAGGTTTGCTAGAACCCATAGTTTTTTTCCTATGGGAAAATAAAGCTGTTCATGAAGCTGTGGGGAAAATTTAAGCTGACAGCCCAAGATTAAATTCACTTTTTGAACTCAGTGATGGCGACAAGTTTAACTATTCTGGCTTGGCTCTGAGCTCTTGGGTTGWGGCTGTGCCTGCAGGAGATGTGAGTGTGCCTGCTCAGGGCTCCAGGGGTGACCACAGGGTCCCTTTTCCCAGGCAGAGGAAGAGGAAACATCAAAATCCCCCAGAAAGGCAGAATTTTACCATATTTCTGGGGGAAAAAAAAACCAAAAAACATTGAGTGGCTGATTAGCCCAGCCCAGCTAAGTGACCACAGCAGGCAGAAAATGTCCTTTCCCTGAGTTTTTAAAAAASAGCTTGAAATACTCATGGACTCAGAATTTTTAAAAGAAAATTGAGACGACACCTTTCTAACCTCAGCATTTCTGTTGGAGGAGAGGTCCTGTGGAAATTGTGGCTTTAGAGGCCATGGAAGGTGGAACTGGAATTTGAGGCAACTCCTGGAGACACCAGGCTGTCAAAACCCTCACCCCTCTCCCTCTCTGGCCTGAACTGGGGACACTTACATGCTTTTTAACCATTTCTCTCAGAAATTCTGTTAGGTTTAGTCATGCCTTCAGACCCTGAACTATTGCTCTCATGGCTACTTCTGCTATTCCCCTTTGGTTTAAGTCTTAGCCCAGATGTGAAACAAGATTTCTGTGCTGGTTGGAAAAGTTCTGAGGTTTACAAGGAGCAAGCAGAGCAATGTCAGGCCCTGGGTAGAGACCCCGAGTGTGAAATCGAATTCTGCTAATAAATTGCTGCCTCTGCCTTAACATTGCGAGCCACGCTCTGGAGTTTATTTGAACACATAAAATATGCTAAAAGTTTAGCAGCACCACTGTGTAAAGAAGAGTTGGATGAAGTATATATTTTTAAATACAGCAAGTGATAAAATGTTGCGTAAATTCCCAGGAATATCATTTTGGGGCAAGCACAATAGAATGCTTAATGTGTGTATTCCCAGGTCTGCTGTTTTTATTCCTCTTTTTTTTCTTTCTCCTGATTTAATCTCCTCACCCAGCTGATGGCTGGCATTATGGGAGCTGTGAGGAAGGGGTACATCCACAGAYATTTCCAATATTGTAGCTGTGGGACAAGGGATGTGAGGTGTTTGCAAGTTGCTGCTGCATCTCCTCTCCACTTCATTCAGAGCTGCCATGCACAGGGTGGGATTGCTGTTTGTAAAAGGACCCCAGAAGATAAAGGAAAATGTAGAGCAAACTAGTAAAAAAAAAAAAAAAAAAAAAAAAAAAAAAAAAAAGAAAGAAAACCACAAAGATTCCTTCTCAAATTAATTTCCTCCAAATTTATTTCCTTTTCATTTAACTTTGGTTGGGAAACGTCCCTGTGGGCTTCATCAGAAAATCAATCTCTCTGTTTTAAGTTCTAAATGGAGTTTTAAGTAGCTCATCCTGACACTCAAAACTCCATGAGATGCTCAGATTCTCATCAGGGCAGTTCAGATGTTGTTCAGAGCCACTCCTGCAGGTCCAAGAGAAAAGCTGGGGTCAGAATTTCCTCTTTCCAGGCCAATCTTTTAGGTCTGAGTCAGGTGGTGTTGCCTGTTCCTTTTATAAAACTTGCTGTGGCTGATTTTCTTAAGGAACAAAACACCCAAATTTAGGATCATGCCTTTCAATAAGTAGTTTCATACTTTAGGAGGTTTTGTTCCCTGCCTGAAAAATCAGATTTTGCACTTTTGCAACACCATAATGCCCCATATAGTCCAGAGCTCTCTTGTGCCTATTGGCCCCCCATTTTTGTTTTTTTTTGTTTTTTTTTTTTTTTTTTTCTGCTGCTTTCAAAATAACTATTTGGAAGTTATTTTAAAATTAAAACCTTTTCTATGGTACCACTGAGCTGATGCTCCCAAACTGCTCTGAGTTCCTGATGTAACCCCAGAATTTTTAGGACTATTCTAGAAATGGGAACCTATATTCTGTGTGCTCCCAGTAGGATAAATACACACTTAGTAATTCAAATAAAAGAAGGGAAATTCAGGATAGATTTATGAAAGGAATCAGTGGGAGGTGTCCCTGCCATGGCATGGGTGAGGTTGGATCATCTTTAAGGTCCCTTCCAAACCAAATAATTTCAGGATTCCATATTAACCCCAGAAAACATATAGAGGAAAATGAAAAAAAAAAAAATCCATAAGCAACCTCTGATTTTAAAGTTTTTATCCTTTATTTCTGTGTGTGATTTCTAGAATGTTAATTTTAAATTCTTAAAAAGATTTAGCAATCATAATTCAGAGTGACCTGTTGCTTCATTATGTAGCATCAAATAAATAAAATAATAAAAATTGTGCCACTGATCCAATTTAGTTATTTTAACCTGTATATATGTATTTAATAAATAGTAATAGTTGAGCAGTACAACTCCTATATTGCATTTGACTTGTCAGCTAATACACTGCGGTGCTAAAAATACAGGGGATGTTAAAATTGCAACTCTTTGGCACTGAGAAAAAAGTCTTTGGCACACTGAGAACAACTTTTGGTACAGTTTGCTGCATTTGCCCACACGGTCGAATTTTTTTGGCAAGTTTTACCTGTTCATCTCCCGTGAAATTCCATGGGCTGGAAGAGTGCCCTCCTAAAGAGAGGAATCTCAGCATCTCTAATGAGGGGCCAATTCCCAGCCCTGCAGCATCCTCCAATGGTGTTTGGCAGAGCTCTGCCTTTGTGGGATTTGGATGGATGGATGGAGTTTTCCCTCCATGCCCTGGCAATTTGTGGGATTTGGATGGATGGAGTTTTCCCTCCCTGCCCTGGCAATGTGCAAAGCTGCAATTCCCTTCCATCCACATTTCTTTTCCAAGGGCAGAGAATTTGGGCCTCTTCACAATGGGTTCATACCCATGAGCGAAAATCCTGAGCAAAAATATCACAGAGATCAACAAATCATCATTCAAAACAGAGGGAAGGGAAAAACGTCCCTTCCCTGTGCTGGTCTGGCTGGCAGATTAAAAATAATCTGGTAACAAGGACCCAAATTATGATAATAATTAATAAGCAGAGTTTTCTCTGTCTGATTTACCTGTGTAAAGAGATTTCCCAGGGCAGGAAGGGCTGTTCCACACGAACATGGAGTGAGTGTTGCCYTTTTTTAGAGTCATCAGTTCGATCTGATGGAATTTGGAGTCCTCTGTGTGAGAGGGGCAGCTGAGGATGGGCTTTCAAATCCCCCATGGAGCTCGAGT
>NW_026623598.1:108177-125677 GCF_030028575.1 Malurus melanocephalus
TTTTTTTTTTTGCAGGAGTAGGCAGGTTGTAGACAGATCTGGGTCTCAGGCTCCCGCCCCTGGGGCCCCCGTGTCAAGGCGCGGTGATAGAGCGCCGTTCATTTCTGCAACATCTGTAACGCATCGAGCCATGTATTAATAGCTCAATATGCCAATCTGCCACTGTGCATTTTGACCTGGCGAGGACCAGGAGCATGGAAGGTCTGTCAGGCAGATGTGGGAACGGCAGCGAGGGCTGAAATTAAAGGCAGACCCCGATTTTTGCGCGGAATTGCGGAGCGGTAGTTCTGGGAGAGGCTAATGCTTCCAGCTCAGTTAGGAGGTTAATAGAGCTAATCTTCTGTATCACTATTATTTATAACATGTTGTTGGACTTAATGTTTATGAAGCTCAAGCTGTATAGTGCACATCCAATTATGTTTTCTTACAGCCRTGGAGGGTTTTATGAAAAAGGAATATTGAGTGAATGCTTTATTGCTGAGAAATATTGTATTGGTTAGAAGGGAAGTTAATCCAATAGGAGGTAAAAACAGTAACAAAGGCTACAGCAAATGAGAGATGCTTTAAATTCATTGCATGACATTCTCACCCTAATTATTAGCCCACACTGGGAATAAAAACAGCACCCTCATCTTCAGGTTATTATTTTTTTTTTCCCTTTCCTCATTTTTATTGCACATTTACATAAGACTTGTATGCCTTGTACTTCTTCCAGGCTGGCTTATAAAGGTTTCTTTTAACCCTTTACTTCTCCTTCCTACAGCCCTGCAAGGGGACTCATTTACACCCACGGAGGCAGTGGAAGGCAGGTGACAACAGTGCAGGTGGCACCGTGGGCACAGAGGTGGCAGCAGCTTCAAAAAAAATCCCAGCAGTTCAGGTGTTTATCCCAGAGCCCCTTGGGTCTGGAAAGGTGGAACAGAAAATCTTGAGAAAAAAAAAAAAAAATATTAAAGATATCCAGCGTTTCCTGCTTCTAATTGGAGGGGAAATATTGCAAGAGCAAATCTTGCTCATGGTGGGGAGAACCAACCCGTAGCTGGCAGCAGAAATATCCAGTGGATAGCTGAGTTAGGTAAAAAAAAAAAAAAAAAAATCTTCTTTGAAAAATGGCCTGGCCCTCATGAAGGACCATTGTTACTGCAGTTAGGAGAGCAGGAAGAATGAAGTGGAGATTTTGTGGTTTGTACTTTATGTCTAAAATAAAGAGAGTTAAAGAAAGTCTGACTGAAGGAAAAAGAGGGAAGGAAGGAAGATTAGCCAGTTAATAAAGGAGATTTATGTTAGTGACGGTGGGTAGGCAAATTGCACTGCTAAATGGGGTATGGACTTCTTTTATGTGGACAAGAGAATTTATCAATTTTCTTTAACTCAAGCTGTGCCATAATCCTGTTGTCAGGGCCCTGGCTGGAGGAGACACCCATCTCATGGAGAAACAGGTCTGGAGAAACCCAGCAGAGATTTGGGAATGGTGTCATCTCCTTCATAATGTTTCCAAAAAACATTTTTGCTGTGCTGCAGTTTTGATAAAGGCTTGGGATTTTTTTTTAAATCTGTACCATGAGTCAAAGGTGGGCTGCTCCAGCAATTCCTCATTTTCAATGAGCAGCTTAGGAGGACTTTGAGGGCTGAGCGAGGCCAGCTGAGATGGGATCTCAGGAGCCTGAGCTCTTGGATGGTGATGAAAGTTCTCGGTTTTGTCATCACTGTAAACAGGCTGGGCAGAAAGATGCAGCTACACGAGGCACAGGCAGATATCTGGTGTCTGACCCACGTCCAACTGCCTTCCAGGCTTCCAAAAAATCACTCAGTGGCTGATGAATTCCCTTGGAAGCATTTCTGATTGGAGTTCGTGTTGTGTGTGTTCCTGGTTAAAAGTGAATTTCTGGAAACACATGGGCTTGTCCCAAAGTTCTGTTTGCCGTTATTGGATTCGGTGTTTCCAGCAGGAATTGAGCTCCTCGTGTTACAGATGATGAGACCTGATGAGCTGTGAGGAATGTGTTATCTGCGTGGAGCTGAGCCTGATCCTGAGCCAGAGCAGGATTTCCTGGAGCTAATCCAGCACAGGACAGGAGCTGCAAGAGGAGAAGAGGAAAAAAAAAGGAGAATTTTCCTCCCCAGGCCACGTTGCTTCACAGCTCCCTGAGACCCGACACAGGTGTAGCTACAGGACCAAGGTCTCGACAAAAAAATCAGAGTAGAACCGTCCACAGACAGAAATAAATAATCCTCTCTGGCTGCTATTTCATTTATCATTTATRCACTTGAATTTATACTCACCTAAATCCTATACATATGTCCTTAAATGCCTGCAGAAATCTCAGATTTCTCCCCTTCCATTACGGATACCATCTAAAACCTGCTTTCCATTAAAAACAACCCAAAAAACAGCRTTCAGAAAAAGTGCATTCTTTCTCCATCCCTGAGCCTTTTGGTGCTTTAGAAAATCATTAGAGAAATGTGTGTTTTTCAAAGCCAAAAATATTTTCCTCTCAAARTCCCACAGTCTTCTCCTGTGGCTCCTGAGAAAGCAGCAGAGGCAAATGCCAYGGCAAGAGGAATGAGGAGCCAGAAGAACCTCAGGTGTCTGCAAAAGGTGGAGATGGGGCCAGAAGGACCAGGGAAAGGAATTTGGAATGGCCATAGGTTAAAATTGCTATTTTCTTGTTGAAACCTGTAAATAAAATGAAGTTCATTAAGGCTCACCAGCAGGAAATATGAATATTATGCCTAATTTTGAGAGAAAACRCCATGTCTATTCTTTAGATAAGTCTGGGGTTAGAATTCAAAAGGTAGGAAGTTGGCTGACGCAGTTTGTGGCTGGATTTTGGGATATTTAATTGACTTCATTGTAAGATTTTCTTTACCTTTCCAATGGCAAAATGCCTGTTTACATTGTTCTGATATGAAAATATTGACTTTCAGGTTGATGCATTTGAAATGACCAAAGCTAAAATGAAAATTATGGGTTGGGTCTGGAACAAAAAGGTGAATTTAGTGATTTATCTTTTTGGACTCAGAGAGCTGAAGCAGAATGAGAATCAGCTCAAGTTGAGTCACAATTTCCCTGGAAGKGYCCAAGGCMAGRTYGGACAGAGMTTGGAGCAGCCTGGGACAGTGGGARGTGCCCCTGCCATGGCAGGAGGTGACACTGGATGGGTTTTAAAGTCMTTTCCAACCCAAAACTGAATTTTCACCTGCTATTTAAATGACTTTTAAAAGTTTATTTATAGATAATTGCGGAAGGGATGGAGGAAAGGATTAGAAAAAGATGTTGGGGAAAATAAAAAGGTTTGGAGACATAATCCCATTGTTATATTCACACATGTTGGAAATCAAAASAAAACAATCCTGTTTGGATCATCCAGCTCTTGCTTTGAGCATTTTATCTAACCTGGCAGAGTTTGGGTCTGTTGATAAGAACAGATAATGTTTTGTAAAAAGAGCAGTTAAAGATCCGGATGCATCCCTGGATATTCCCAGGCATTGAAAGAAAATATGGATATTCTGCCAAGAAGACTGGACCAGGAATAGCCTTAAATTACTCGTTTAGCTGGAGGACAAATATGTTTGAAATCATTAAGAGCAGGATTAGGGTTATTTAGAGCTGCTCCTTATTCCTCCTTGTCAAATCATTCAGGAAAATGAGGCTTTATTATCACAGAACTCAAACTTTGCACTGATTTTGAACTGTCTCCATTTTGTGTTGCTCAATAAAAGCAGCACTGCAGGGAAATGTTGTTGCACTTTAGGATTATCCAAAGGTCAAATATTCAGAATAATCTAACAGAAAGACACAGGCTTCAATTTAATGGAGTAGCATACAATAGGAGAAGAAAAATATTGTAACATGGAAGACTTTATAAAAAAAAAAATTAAAATAATCAAGGGGAATGTCAAAACCTCAGAGTTTGTGCTCTGTGGGCAGCACACTGGGACAAGAGACACCAGGAATTCAGGAGGTCCAGTGGGCTCCCTCCTTTGGTGTCTGGAATAAATCTCTGCTTGTCTATGAGAGAACACAACAGGTAGCACKTTATTTGTTATTCTGGCTGCTCCTAAATCAGAGTCGCTTTGWGAATTTTGGTTCTTTCCATGTGGACCTTCTTTGTCTGAAATTCACTGMGGCAGAAAACAAAAGAGGATTCAGAATGATTTTTGGCTTTGTCGGTAGATCCATCACATTCCAGACGTGGTTCCACCTCGGGCACCAGGCCACGGAGAATTCAGGATCCATTCAGGATCAGCAGTGCCTGTTATGTGGGCTATTGAGTAGTAGGATTTTGGATCCAAGAGCAGGGCAAAACACTTGGGTGTTCCAGAGTAAAACAATGAAGTTGAGCTGGAAAATGCTGAGTTTTGAGCTATGAGACAGCTTGGAAAGTAGATGTCAACTGGAGATCCTGATGGCAGAGGAAATGARTTCTTGTCAGATCTATTATGAGATGCCTGTGAAATTCAGGTGTCTGAACGRTGCTAAGTGAAGGTATTTGGGTTTACTGAAATTTTATTGTTATCTCTATTTGTTGTTCGGAAATTACGCAGGAACCTGAGTGTGTAACGCAGGATCTGCCATCCCACCACAGAACCTCATATTGCTGARCATACAAACCATATCCATATTATCCAACCATATTACCAAACACATGGAATCTTTAAGGAACATCATCTCAACTGTCACTATTTTAATAAGCAGAGCTGTRAAATATCTCCATTTGCTCCTCTCCAAACCGTTGTCTCCGAGCTGTGAGTTGAGAAAGGTGGTGGATTTCTCCAGCCATATCCATCCTCTCATCCCTGAATCTCTCCCATCCCCAAATCCCTCCCTGGGTGCAGTCYCAGGCAGTGTTTGGCCTCAGGGTGGGCAGTCAGAAGGTCCAGCCATCCCAGAATTCACCACATTCCTGCTCCATTCCAGAGGTGATCGGGCCAGGGTTACCCCGAGCCACTCTCCCTGCTGCAAACAGGAACCTCCAGCAATGCTAAACAAATCAGCCTGCCAAGGTTTTTTTTTTTCTTTTTTTCTTTTTTTCTTTTTTTTCTTTTTTTTTTTTTTTTTTTTTTTTTTTTTTTCCTAACTTTCCCATAAAAAGATTCAGGTAAATGTAGCATGACGAGCCAATTTAAGCCAATTTCAAAGTTATTTGAGTAATTGGTTATTAAGATAACACTCTCAAATTTCAATTCAGCAATTATCCTCTTAAAGATACAGAACATAAGTATAGGAGGGCAAGCGTATGTGTTAAAGCTACAGAGGCCCCTTTTTTAAAATCTAAAATGTGGAGATATTTGACAAAACCATGGAGCTCCTAATCTCATTGCACTRAGACTTATCTTCTAGCATGTGCAACCCTTCCATGTTGAAAGCAAGTGTTTCTAAATTTTGGAAACGAAGTTGACTCTTATTAGTGCTCATAAAGATTAAGAGACTAAGTGAAGACCCTCCTTTTAATATATGTAAGCTCCTTACCCATAACTTAAGAACCACAAGGGGACAGAACATTGTCTTCCTACAAGGCTGCACTGCAGACTGATGCAGAGTGTGATGATGGAAATAATGGCTTTGGCAGATGTAGTTGGTTTGGAGCCAATTTCTCCATCCTAATGAATGGTGGAATTACCACAGAAAAGCTTTACAGTTAAAAAAAAGAAAAAGGAAAGAGAGAAAAAAAAAAAAAAAAAAAAAAAGAAAAAAATGTGCAGCTTATTCCCAGTTAATCAACCCCATAGGATGGATGGCCATGACCAATTATTATTCCCAGATACTACTGGTTAATCAAAAAGCACACACTTAAAAGGCCTCGCGTTAGCGACTTGGCTGCTGAAAGCAAGAGTGGAGAATCTGCAAATGTTCKCCACAAGATTAAGGTTATGCAAATGCTGGGAAGTTTCCTGTGCTTGCAGAGTTGCCTTTCGGAAGGTGAAGTGGGTTTGTTATCCCCGCAGTATCACTGGGTGTTGTGGTCCTCAGAGTGTCACTGGGTTTGTTATCCCATAGTGGTTCTGGGTTTGTTATCCTCTCAGTGTCACTGGGTGCTGTTATCCCACAATGTCACTGGGTTTATTATCCCTGTGGTGGCACTGGGTGCTGTAATTCTCTGTGTCACTGGGCGCTGTTATCCTCTCAGTATCACTGGGTGCTGTTATCCTGCAGTGACACTGGGTTTGTTATCCCATAGTGGTTCTAGGTTTGTTATCCTCTCAGTGTCACTGGGTGCTGTTATCCACCGTGGCACTGGGTGCTGTTATCCCAGAGTGGCACTGGGTTTATTATTCCCAGAGTGGCTCTTGGTGCTGTTATCCAGCAGTGTCACTGGATTTGCTATCCCCACAGTGTCACTGTGTTTGTTATCCCCACAATGTCACTGGGTGCTGTTATCCCACAGTGTCCCTGGGTTTGTTATTCTCCCAGTGTCACTGGGTTTATTATCCCCACAGTGTCACTGGGTGCTGTTATCCCCCAGTGACACTGGGTTTGTTATGCCATAGTGGTTCTGGGTTTATTATCCCCAGTGTCACTGGGTGTTGTTATCCTCAGAGCAGCACAGGTTCAGGGACACACTCCTGGCGGTTCTGGACCCGCAGTGTCACTGGATGCTGTTATTCCAAACAGAGTGGCTGTAACTCAGCAGAGTTACTCCACAGAGTGGCTCTGTGTTTATTATCCCCTCAGTATCCCTGGGTTTCTTATCCCCACAGTGTGACTGGGTTTGTTATCCTACAGTGTCTTCGGGTTTGTTACCCCACAGTGTCACTGGGTGCTGTTATCCCAGAGTGTCACTGGGTGATATAATCCCACAGTGTCACCCGGTGCTGTAATCCTCAAACTGTTATCCCCACACTGTCACTGGGTGCTGTTATTCCAGAGCGGGTCTGTGTTTCTTATCCCCACAGTGTCACTGGGTGCTGTTGTCCCAGAGTGGCTCTGGGCGCTGTTATTCTCTCAGTGTCACTGAGTTTGTTATCCCCACAATGTCACTGGGTTTGTTATCCCCACAATGTCACTGGGTACTGTTATTCCAGAGCGGGTCTGTGTTTATTATCCCCACAGTGTCACTGGATTTGCTATCCCCACAGTGTCACCGGGTGCTGTAATCCTCAAACCAGCCCAGGTTCAGGGACACGCTTCCCGCAGTTCCGGACCCTCGGTGTCCTCAGCCGCCGCTCAGGGCAGATTTTCTGTGGGGTGAACAYTCTCCAGAGCTCATAAACCCCACACAGCTCTGTCCCCTCCCGTTCCAGTTTTGCCTGGAAACCAAAGGCATCGGCGTCTGCGGCTTTTTGTGCCTCCTCTTTCCAGACTCGGGGATCAGGAGACACCGGGGAGGAGGCAAAGAGCAAATCCTGGCAGAGCACAGGTCGGGCTTTGCTCACATTTTGGCTCACGGCAGCAGAACGCAAAGGGCAGAAGCAGATAGGGCAGGAAATGTGAAGCCGGCTCTGATTTACTCCTGATGAAAGTTAACCCCCTTCCACTGGAAATTTCCGTGGAGCCAAGCCAAGTCCCTGCAGCTGAGAATCCGTCCCCTTTGTGTTCAGATCAGTTATAATAATTAAAGATATATTAAGACAGCAGAGAGTGCGGTGTAATCAGGACTGGGAAAAATCCTTCAGAGTTATTTTAGCTTTAGTCCTTACGCTTATTTTTTGTGACTGAGATTGTTTAAATAATATGTCTCCAGAGAACAGAGTAAAAATATAGATTCTAATTTGAATATAGATAAACACYGGATTATATATCACAAAATATGCTGGTGTAGCACAAGCAGTACATGCTACATGTTAACACCAGGTATTACGTAACCGCAGCACCCAGCCAACTCACTTTTATCGTGCTAATGTATTTTTTACCTCCAAACATTAATATTTTTATATCTATATATATGTGCTGCTACAATGCCATATTCCCAGGTTTTACAGCTTCTCTGCGTTTTTCTGGCGCAGGTTACAATGGAGGAAAAACGCCAACTGGAACATGTCGAAAAACAAGATCATAAGGTTTCACTCAAGTTGCTTAAATTATTATGTAGGAGGTATATTATCGACCTTTTAATAAAAACCTTTACAGTCTCCATGGAAACATTTTTACATTGACATATAAAAACATAAATGGAGAAAAAAAAAATGTTGTAAAAAAATGTATCTGGTCTCCTGTTCATAAATTAGAGGCTGCCCTCGCTGTGTGGTGCCTCATCTTCCCTCCGTTATGCAAATGCKGCTGCTCGATGATGATTCATTAGTCGAGCATCTTGCTGTAACCTGTGTAGTAGTAAGCTGAGGGATTCGAGWGGTTTAATCCTAAAATAGCATTTACTGTTTCTGTAAGGCAGTTTCCCACCTACTTTTAAACCAGGACAGCACATCAGTGCATTTGGGCTCGGGTTAAATGTGCAGAAGGTGGAACAGCCCTCGGAAGTACCGACTCRTAAAATTCAGAGCTCACAAGAAAGCGCCTGCCTGCTTTTCTTTTTACTTCAATTAAGAGCTTCTCTCATCCTGGCMGCGCTGAATTTCCAGGAGTTTGCAKCCTTTACAGCAGAGCAAAACCCTCCGTGAGGCTCAAACTGGAGCCTCGGCAAATTTGGGAAGGGGCGAGGAATCTCCAACACATCATTTGAGATAAGGATCAGTCTCTCTTGATTTGAATTCCAGAGCTCTCAGCTGTGGTCTGCTGACATCCCGTCAGCATCCGTGACATTTACCAGCGATATCCCGTTTATATCACTCTCAGCTCCAGAGGCCAGATGACAAGATGCAAAGACATTCGAAATTCTGATTACGACACAAAGGCAGAAGTTTGTGCTGTTAAAAGAGAAAAGCTCAACACAAAGAGCGCGGGGATCGTTTTCCGAGAGGCACCAGCGAAGTGCTAAATGTGCTTTTATTTACAGATAATTCTCTGGCAGGTTTCTCTTTTAATCTCAATTTCCTCTCTAATCAATGCAGGATTGTGCCAACCATTTGCAGGAGAGTTCTTTAGACGAGTACACGTGAAGTGGCTTTTCGAGGAGCTGCAGAAATAAAATTGTCGATGTTTACGAAAATAAAAAGCAGTTCATAAAGAAGCGCTGGTCAAATAGGAACAAATGAAGCACTGACCTGTCTCGTATAATAAAACAAACAACTGAATATCTCAGAATGAATCATGTAGCTTTCTACCAATTTTCAAGCGATGAAAACCAAAAGAGTGATCAGCACATAGATTTTTAAAAGTTGAAAGAAGAGTCTTTAAAGCCAGGTAAATGTCATTTTCTGAATATAATAGGTAACACAGATGAATTGTACCGGTTTAAGTTCCTTACAAAGCTCAGTGAATTTATTGAAAGCCTTTGCATTCAACAGTAGCATCAGAAACAGTTCAGGATTAAATGAAATAGTTAATAACTTTTAAATATAATTTGATATCAAACTAAACAGCTGCTCTCCCATATACAGCATAGGTAGAATTTTTAGATAGATAGATAGATAGATAGATAGATAGATAGATAGATAGATAGATAGATAGATAGATAGATAGATAGATGGATGATAGATAGATAGATAGATAGATAGATAGATAGATAGATAGATAGATAGATAGATAGATAGATTTATTAACACATTTAATACATTTATTTATTAATGCTTGTAATCTAAACACGTTTAATAGTTTTTTGGTTTTTTTTTTTTTCAGTTTCTATATAAAACAGCTGATATAATGATTTTCAGAGGGATTTCTTGCTGAATCAAACTTGAAGGGGGCATCCCTCCATACCTAGTTTTTGAAGTGTGTTAATAACATTGCAAAGGAAACTATTTCACAAAGTGCTTCAGCACCGAGTCTTTAAACACCAGAACCCCCTGAAAGTATCTCGGATTCATTTTGGCCAAGTTCACAGCAGGAAATAGGTAAGGGGAGAAAGTCAGACTGAAGTGGTTGTTGAAATGAGCTCAGAAAAGTGTGGAAAATACAGAATTTGTGTGCACACAGGGAGGAGCAGCTCAGACCTCCCTCCCTTCCGAGCTGGAATGAAGCTCTGAGCAGCCTGGTCTACAGAAAGGTGTTTTTGTCCACGGGATGAGATGTTCCTTCAGATCCCTTCCAAGCCAAGCCGTGCTGGGATTTTGTGTCACGGGACAAACCCAAATCTCGCCTCGGGCTCTGACCTGCAGCCGACACTCAGAGCCGCGCTGGAGAGCTCCGCTAAAACCTCTCCCATAAAAAAAATCCTGAACAGTTTCTTCGGTCTCGTTTGTTGAGATGTTACTGTGGGTTTGGAGCAGACGTGGCACACTCTGGCTCCGGAATTCACAAACTCGTACAGTTCCCATGGGCTTTAACAAACACCGCTGAAACTCACCTGGACGTTTTTGCACATGAAAGTGGAGAGCTCTTAATTCACTCAAGGACCGAACTACCCTATAACGAGACTCCCATCTGGCGAAATACCTGAAATCCTAGAAACTCTGTTTCCAAAGCAAAGCGCATGAATTCCGGCTGTTTTAATCAAACCTTCGTTTCCCAGTATCTAAATTTTACCTTTCCGTGTGTGTTGCCTGCTGAAATGTGAATAACATTTACATTGTAAAGGTTGAAGGTTTCGCCTGGGCAATGATTAAAGACCAGGCTGGTTTTTCGCACTCGCAGGGGTGACAGRTTTGCTCCTCTCCCCGCAGAGCTCSATGTCCTGGTGACCACCCATCGTGGTGATCCTGCTGCCCGCGAGGATCTCCTATTTCCCCATTTCACCTTTCCCTTCCCTTCTCTTCTCCTGGGAGCCGAGTGGAAAATATTCCTCCTGCAGAACTGGCCCAGGAGTCAGTGGCCACCGCAGAGGGGCTGAGCTGGCACAAATGCAGTTTTTCTTTCCAGCAGGGAGGGAGTTGAAGTGGTCACTCAGGAATTTCTGGTCACAGGCCACCAGGAGCTTTTCAGTCACCTCTCTCGTTTTTCAATCCCTTTGTTCCCAACACGGACCGTGTAGGGTATCCACAGATTGACCCCTCTCTTGGTATGAGGCGGTGGGACCAACAAAAATGTGCCAACGTTTTTGGCAAATTCCTCCGCAGTGTTTGTGCAGATCTTTGCAGGTCGTTAACCTGGAAATGCCGGTGATGAGAGGATGGGAATCTCAAACGCCTCTGCCTGTTCTCCACGGCTCAGTTCTTCCACAAACACRGCATCATTCTAGCAAAGGTTTATTCTTCTTGTTGGTATCCCCAAGAAACATGAAGTCTGTTAAGGGATGAGTCCCTTGATGCTTTTCCATGTGTATATTTTAAATAGATCGAATAATTATTGAAAAAAATGTAAAATTCATACACGGATGTGTAACATTCAAAAAAAATTGTTCAATTAAGTTTATTATGCATTTATTCAGGTTTTTGAAACTTTTTACAACTTCTTTTTTTTTAAATAGCCCCAGAGATTTTTTATTGTCTGATAACAATTTGATGTAAACTTTCATGCATTTGAACCCTTCTGTGAATGGTTGTGGTTGTAAAATCATATTTTGGTAACTGTGAATCTGAACCAAATATAAAACCAGGYGAGTGAAGAGAAAGAGTAAATAGTCGCAGCAGTAAAATTCATATTTGTGCTCCAGAGTTGATCYGATCACCACCAGCATCCCAACTATTCCTGACCAATAATAAAAGAAACTTTAATTTGTTATCTATTATAGAACACCCCTGGGCACATTCAAACTGCTCCCATCATCTCAGAGTTCCATTGACTTTTCAAATCTTGCTTAGAGGTCACTCCAAACTTTATTTCCCCCCTTCTTTTTACACAAATCTCTGAGCAGGAACCTCATAGCCATTATTAAACCCCCAAGAATCAGTTCCAAACTTCTGCTCTGTGGACTTGCACCCGCCCTGCCTTTGCCTGTGAAGGAACAATCTGTTTTTATCCCACGTTATCCCGGTTTGGACTCAACTCTCATCCCCATCCCGATGCTCGCCGCCGCTGCAGCCCCAGCTCTGCATTTTTCCGTGCCTGTGTATGTGTTTGCATCTGCAATTTCCCAATAATCCTGGCTACCTCTCCCCGAGCCATTGCACTGCTCAGGGCTGTGTGTAATAAAACACTGGAGGCATCTGGGTTTTTTTGGACACATKTCTTGGCAGCGGAGCCGGGCTCCAAGTGTTGGATTCTCTTTTTTGGAGACCGGCGCGTTTCCAGTGGAGCTGGAAACCTGTAACCACTCATATGCTCTGCTGGGTAATTTGTCAGAGTTTAGGGCTGTTTGGATTTGTTTTCAAGTTGGAAAAAAAAATTAAAAAAAAAAGAAGTTTAAGGGGGTAACCTAAGAAAGAACAGATGCTAATATTGGAATATTAGAGCTGCGAGTTCTTATCGCAGTTTGGGGAGCTGTCTAACAGTTCTTTTTAGACAAAATCTGGCCTGGAAGTGGCATGAACACAAGTGTGKTAAATATTGTGAAAGCAGCTGCCCTCTCTGCTCTCCTCTGACTTGTGAAATCCCGTTCCTCTGGTACCTCACATGGCTCCATTCTGGCTCCCAATGCTCCACCCAGGCTGCTCTCAGCACAAAGGTTCCAGCACCTGGTTTGGACATTTCAGGGACATCTCCATTGATTGTTARGGAAAGCAGGAAAATCTGGGACACATTATTGTGATAGAAATATAAAATACAGAGATAAATCATAGAATTGTAGATSTGCCTGGGTAGGAAGGGACTTTAAAAATCATCTATTTCCACCCCTTGTCATGAGCAGGGATTTCTCCCACCATCCCAGGGTGSTCCAAGCCCCATCCAGCCTGGTCTTGGGCACTCAAAGGGATCCAGGGGCAGCCACAGCTTCTCTGGGCACCCTGCATCAGGGTCTCACTGCCCTCACAGTAAGGATTTTTTCCCTAAATTCCAATCCAAACCTACTCCCTGTCAATGTGAAGCCATTCCTCCTTGCCCAGTCACTACAAGCTCTTGGAAAAAGTCCCTTTCCATCCTTTCCTGGAGGTTTCCTTCAGGTACTGGAAGGTGACGATTACAGCCCTGTATTCTGTACCCAGAGCGGACAAGAACCTCACAGCATTTCCCACCACTGCTGTTTGTCTGAATTAGCCCCAAAATGCCTTGGAGTGTTTTTTGGGTCATTCCCAYGGAAGTGGCTCTCTGGGAGATGCTGCTCAGGCTGCAGGTGAGGGGTCAGCAGGAGAGCTGGGATTTGTTCTGCACATCCAGTCCCAGCCAAACCTGCAGCACAGCACTTCTGGATTCCAGAGCTGCAGCAAGTGGGCAASGAAAAGACCCCCAAAGTGGCCCTCTACTATATCAGCATCTGATTGCAATTTCTGATGGCAATTTCTTCCTTTTTTTACACAATTTTCCATCTGTCTGGGTAACCAAAGCCATGCAGATGACTGGAAGGAAACGCCAATTCTTTTTACTTTTGTTGAAATGACTTTCACCCTTCTGCTATCGTATTCTCTGCTACATTTAATTTGTTTTGGTTTAGCACATTTTAGCTGAGCAAACAATTTGTATGTTATGACTCGAGCCCRTTTTAGAATTGTTAAGGATTTTTTTTTTCCCTTTTTCACAGTTTTTTTTTCTAACCTGTCTGTATTCAGCTCACACGCTGGGTTGTATTTAAACAGAAGATCAACTGATAATTGCAACACCACTGCTGGCGTCGCTGGAGTGATGAGGCTGCCAGCATTTCCAGGTTGAATTTTGGCAACCGACGGCGCAGCCTGGAAGCCAATTTTATTAAAATGAGTAGAGGGAAAAATCTGTTTGGCCTCTTTGGCTTGATAAGGGTATGAAAAGACAACATTTTAAAAGAATAAATGGATGTTGAGAACACAGTGCCTGACCTGCAGGGWTTTTTGTGGTGTTTGCTGCTGTGCTGAGTGTGCAGGTCAGTGTTTGGAGATGGGATCACCCTCATCCACAGCCACCCTGGCCCAAATGAGGGCACTGACCACTCATTAATCACAAATTAGGGCATCAGGAGTGCACCCAGGAAGAGTTTGGAGCTGGGAGCCCTTGTCCCAGATCATCACAGCCTYCCATGCAATCCCACAATGAGGGCAGTGCAGCCCCAGCTCATCCCAGAAATTCCTCATTCCTCGGTAAAAACACAGCCATCTACACTTATTATTGTCTGAGGGCCCATATCCTACCACCTCCTCTGGAAAACGTGCAACCACGCACCAGCAGAATACAGATGAAAATCTGCACTCATATAATTTTATATTTAAGCCTATGGGATAGGGATAATTACAGTTTTAGAATGGGATCAAAAAGCCCAGATCTACAGAGACTCTTTGAAGTCAATATCTATTTATTATAATTACACAACATCTTCCATCGGACCTGAAAGCATTATTCAGGCATTAATAAATTAAAGTTTGCAAAAGACGAGCTTCCCATGCCACTATTTATCCCCATTTTATGGATAGGCAACCCGAGGAACAAAGAGTTGAGGTGAGTTTYGTGTGCTGGAGCAGCACGTGGTTGCTGGTGGGTGCAGTGAGCCATGGACTTCCAAACAGAACATTTGGCTCATCTCAATCCCCAGATTCTCTTGACATTCCCTGTATTTTCACACCTGGGGCTTTCCTGGTTGGAGATGCCAAAGGTCAGACATTCTGGGATATGGTGAAGTTGCTTAGTTAATAAAACTATTAACACTTTGTATTTAATATYGCCTTTATCCACCAAATCCATTTATTTAATGATTGTGAGCTGCACAGAAACCCTTGTTCCACTCYTCATATGTATGCGAAAAATACAGAAGAAGTGGAAATAGGACTTGACCAAGGTGGTTTAGGGAACTGAAATTCAAGCTGGGAAAAGCTGGGAGCCAAAACTTCCTTCTGGCCACTCCTCTCCTTTAATTTCTGTGTCACAGCGTGTCCATGAGGGATGAGGAAGGTGTGAAGGAGCACAGAGCCACCAAACAGAAATCTGGAGCAATTTGGGCAATCTTTTAACAAAGGACAGCAGCTGCTTAGCAGTTGTTGCAAAGAAAATTTCCCACTGAAATATTGCAGCGTTTCCATGGAGTGGAAGTAAATGTGGGTCTGAATGGAGCAGTGCCAATCTATAACTGGTGTTTTATTCAAGATAAATCTTGTGGCAGAAGGAATAGAATCRTGGGATCATTAAGGTTGGAAAAGACCTTTAAGATTATCAATTCCAGCCCTCTGGGAGTTTGAGGTGGTGTTTTCTGGAGAGCTTTGCACCTCGGAGATGGTGCTCAGTGGAAATGTGCTCATTGCTGCTTTGTGCAAGGGCAGAGGACACCAGGGCTGGGGTGATGCTCCAAACCCTGCATGGCTCCAGCTGCTGGCAGTGCCCAGGAACCCCCAGGGATGAGCTCCCAGTGCCCTCACAGTGCCAGCAGCTGGCATCACATCGCTCAGAGCCAGCAGGACTTTGGGAAACACTCCTTGGCTGTTGGGGTTGGGTTTTGGCTGAGCTGCTGGGAGAGGGAAGCAGTGCTCTCCTGGGGTTGGCAGAGGGCTCTGTGCCTCCTCTGTGACAGCAAGCAGTGTTCTCCTGGGGTTGGCAAAGGGCACTGTGCCTCCTCTGTGACAGCAGAGGCACAGCTGGCACGGACAGAGCTCGGGGTGATGGTGCCCTGCTCTCCCAGGTTTGATCCACAACAGTCCCCGCACTCTCCAAGACAGACACCCTCAGGAAAGGCTCCCACCAACTTCCTCCGCTGCGATTTTCCCTTTTTCATTATGTTTGACATTTTTGAGACTGAGCTTTGTTACAGACTATTAGCCTATGGCAGTAGGCTGGGGAGATAAGACTTCATCAAGCCATAAATCACACCAAAGCGTGGAAAAATGGGAAATTCTGCGGCTGCACCGGCAGCTCTGRTTGGGTTCTCCTGAGCGTGGGGCTGATTGCAATATTTCAAGGGGCTGCTGGTATCAGCCAATGCTGCAGCTTGCAGGGAAATGAGTTTGGTGCCTTGTGTCTGAACAGCAACACCATTAAAGTTTTGTACTTAGCATCGTTACTGACTTTGCGGGATCACTGTAGCAAGTTTTAAATGATGCATGAAATGAAGAATTCCTGCCCATCCTAAGGAGAGATAATGCAGATAATAGACTGCCTTGCAATCACAGCTGTGCAGTGTTTTTTTGTTCTGCTCACAGAAATGCCCTCCAAAGCCCAAAGTAACAGTCAATRCAGCATCCTCACAGGGTGGGATCCTCCTCGCTGGCTTTATCCTCCTGTTCTCCCTCYCCTCACTATTGCATGTGCTCCAGGAAGGCAGAGTGTGGGTTATGGACAGGGACACAGATGCCCAGAGGCCACAGCTCAGCCCAGAGCTGCTCAGGGCACTCGTGCTCCTCCCTGCCACGGAGCTGCTGCGATAATTTCATCACTCCTGCCCAGATGTTGTTTTCTGTCGAATTTTAAACCATCACAGTGGGCAATGTAAGTGCTCCCAAGCAGGGAAGAGCCGAGATTTGCTGCAGCACACACAGGACCCCAAACCAGCAAACAGCAGGACCAGGAGGGGGTGATTTGGCCAGCAGATCTCAGTGTATTGCTCCAAAGATTTGCATCATCATTTTAAAATTATTTTTTAAATTTTGAAAATTCAAATTTTTTCAAAAATTCAGATTTTAAAATTTGACCCCAATGGTTCAGACCCAGAGAGGAAACTCCAGGTATGAGATGTGAGACCCCTCCTCAGAAATGTGTCTATCTGAGATGTGGATTTGGCTGGTGGGGCCCTGGCACATCCCAGCTCAGGTGAGTGGCTGAATGTACAAAACCACCACAGTGGTACAGTCAAGGCAGRTTTTTATCACTCAGGATTTTTGTCATCCACTTGGGCATTTTGTCACGTCATGTTTGCTCCAAAAGTCACGTATCGAACAGATTTATACTGCCGTGTGCTTTATACTCTGAGAACTTAATTTTTTTCCTTTTTTTTTTTTTTTTTTTTTTTTTTTTTTTTTTTTTTTCTGAACAGCATTTTTATGTGTGAAAAATCGATAATAAATCACATGGTCTTGCTACTCAAGGCCTTTGCTTTTGTTCAGTGCCCCAGTGAGTGTTAAGGGCATTGACAACACACAAGTTGATCCAAAAACCCCAGTAATGGGTCATTTGGAGAAACAAACCTCTACTTGGTCATTTATTTTTTTAAAAAGTCACGTATTAAAAACCATCTTGTAAGCAAAGGAATACCACTGTGTCATTCAAACTGTTAAATATCCTATGGTTTTCTTTTAGTGGGTTCAGGGATTCCCAGGAATTACTTCATTACCTTAATACTCCACGACACCAGTTTTTACTTGTCACAAATATTTTTCCCCTCTCCCCAAATATTCTCTCTGAATTCCTTTCTTTGTCCCCATGCTTTCAAGAGTATTTAAGGAAGAAAAATGTGCAACTCCTGCACGATAATGCTTTTCCAGGAGCTGGAAAAGCACAGGGAGTGAGTAGAAGTTAGTCCCCCGCTGTATTTTCAGCAGTTAAGTCCCATTTTCATTGACTCACRTGCCTGTCAATTAC
>NW_026623598.1:130677-134637 GCF_030028575.1 Malurus melanocephalus
TACAGCATTGGATGTGACCTCCACAAGGTGTTTAAAATCAGCATCCTCACTGCATTCAGAGCTGGTGTTTGCCAGAGTGAGCTGCTGGTTTCACGAGGTGTTTTCATGGAAATGAGCTCTGGAGAAGGAAACTGTGGGAGTCTGTCAAGCCTGCAGTAAACTCAGGTCTGAAGGGTGGCATTTCCTGATGCACATCCTTAATTACAACAACAGAACAGAGAGTGTGGAGGAGGAACCTCTACAGAGCATTAAAGGAAGGAGTGATGGGTGGTACAGCTGTCTGGATTTCCTTGGAAATACGAAGCAATATCATTTATTAATTACGCTGAGGTAACTGGGAAGAAATTTAAATATAGAAGTACCTGAAACCAGTAATTGGCTGGAATGTTCCCCCCTCCACCACCCCTTACTCTGCTGCTGTAGAAATTACCAACAAAATATATTCTGCTTCATTTCCCATGACACTAAACACTTGGAATATCGTTCCACATCTTAATATTATTGAAAGATGAAGTGACATTATGAAAAAACCTGACACAGAGCTCCTCTCTTCCCGAGCAGGCAGTGCCAGCTCCGTCTCCTGGAATATGAAGGCTCCTTTTTTTCAGCACCTCGAAATGTGGAGGTGCAAAAAGCTGGCCTGAAAATCATTCTTCTCCTCATGCTTTTGTCCTGTGATTGACTTGMAAAAATAAGGAATGAGCAGATTGATTTACAGCCTCCAAGATGAGCGGCTGAACTTGGGAGTTGTAGACAAACATTCATGAAAATACAACAAAACTCTGCAACCCTGATCTGGCATCAGACAATATTGAATAATTTAGGGATAACACTCGTCACCTGCAAAGGAGGAGCACGTACATGACACAAATATTCCAGTAAAAGCAAGGAATGGGGCAGCTCCTCTCCTAAATCACCTGGAAATCTCCAGCCTGGTGCTGCATGGAGAGGTGTCTCCATCAGAGCTGGATGAGCTCCCAGGATGGGAACTGGTGCTTCATTCATCACACATCGATCACCAAACCAGGGTGGAAATTCCCACYGAGGAGGGAGCACAGTGACGAGACAAATTGTGTTGTTCTCGGGCAAAAATTGGTTTGATGGATCAAAACTGCAGAGCAATTGCCACCGCTAAGTTATGGTTTTCATGTTGAACAGAAAATTTCAGTTATTAGTGCAAAATATTTCTCTAGCTGTAAATGGAAGACCCACATCAATTAAAATGGAACATCGCAGTTCTTAAGCATCCAGGATTTAATTGTCAAAAGCAAGTAAATTCTGGGTTAAATCTATTATTCCAGCCTTTTAATCCTGTGGGATAAAGGTAGTTGACAGATTATATATCCAGCCCCACTCAAGAGGAACAGTAGGGCTGGCCAACAATAGGTTGGGTGTATTAAAGAATAATTTCCCCTTTTTCCAAAGACATTCATTTCTATTTTACAAGGCATAACAAGTTTATTTTGATGGCCACCAGACCCGTTAATTTTTCTTGGAATCACACAAAATGATTCCTCAAGAACCACCATTGCAGTCAGTGTAGGAAACACCCTTCAGAGTGCTTGCTAAAGATAAATTCCTTGGAAGTTGGACTTGGCATYCTCCAATTACTACTCTAATTATTCTTCTATTACTTAGGCAGTGAGCCAAAGGTTTCCTGGGTGCAGAGGAAGTTAATAGGGGAGATGAAGCAAGATTGTGAGGCCATGTCAGCATATGTTCATTAAAACCCAATTTCTTCAGCACTAAACTCGCTCCTGGCTCCAGCACCGTCCTGCTCTGCCTGCATATTTAATGATAAAATACCAAGAATAATTATTTACAGTATTTCCTGACCCAGTTTTTTTTGGTTGTTTGTTCAGAACTGTACCTATTTAAAAAAAAAACAAAAACAAAAAAAAACCCAAAAAAACCAAACAAAAAAAACCCCCTGAGGATTCATTGGGAAATCTACAGTAAAGAAGGTGCTGTCTCCTGTTCGTTGCTAGAAGGAAATTAAGGAGTTTCCAAAAGCTTCCCAGTAATCCCCACTGCTTTCCAGCGTTCAGCACTGGATATATATAATTGCATATGAAAAAAAAATTACATTCGAAGAAAGTTATTTAAGTTGCAAAGCCAAGCACTTGAAAGTTAAGAAACGGCATTTTTTACCATTGCCTGTGCAATCCTGGCTCTTCCCACTTCTGTATCMAACTTCTAATATTAAAAGAGGGAGAATGGGAAAATATTACGTGGTTCTGTAGTTAAAGATTGGCTCGTAATGCACATGCTCCTGGGAGCAGAAATGGGGCTGCAGACACATGTAACTGTAAATCTGGCATTCCTGAACATCCAGGGCCTGCCTATGCAAACCAAATAACTTCCCTGTAAYGTATTTTTATGCAATTTCCTGGTTTGTTCCATTTCCAAGGCAATATTTATAAAGCAAATCGTCTTATGCGGAGSTATTTAAAGTAATATTGATTTCTTGTGTCCRACTCCCTTTGTTTTTCTCTCTCTTMCACGCTTGCTCACCTTCTTTTTKTCTGGGAAAATATGGAAATCTTCCCTCTGTGGAGGTGCCTGGGGGTGCTGGGGGATGTGGGGAGAAGATGCAGGGATTAGGGTGATGTTGGGTCAGGGTCAAAATTCTCCAGAATTTCACTAAAACCCACCTGTAACCTGCAAGCCAGGGGAGGGGAAACTCCAGGAAAAAAAAGCCAAAACGACTTCTTACAAACCAGTTTATTACTCAGTTAAACCTGAGAGGCATTTTGTGGGACTTGAAAAGGAACTTTTCTGGCTTGAGGGCTTTCTCCCTGCCAAATTTCCAGTCAAATTTCATGCAGCTGTTGGAGCTCATCCCAATAAAAATCCCCCAGTCTTGGGAATCTCCCCCAGCACGGAGGTCTGGGTGGCGAAGAAGCTCCTGCTGAGACACCACAATGGGATCCAATGGCTTTCCTCGGATTTTTTGGAGTCTGGGGGGTTTGTCATTGGTGGTAAAGGAAGAAGAAGATCCTGTGAAATTCCAGCCCCCGCAATTCCCCATTGGAATGGGATAGGGCATCAGAGGACAGACAGAAAGAAAAATCTACTGTCGATGTTGAAAACTGATCTAAATCCTTCCTGGACAATCTGCTTATTTAATAGGTTCATTTAAATTCATTTCACAGTCAGGGAAAATGAGATTTTTTTAAAAATAAATGTTTATTAATGCAAGTTACTGGCAAAATAAATCCACTCCCTTCCATCCCACACTCAATACAGAGAGAACCTGAGCTGTGCTCAGGATTAAATATAAAAACATAGTTATTTTTATTTCTTTTTCTAAAGTGGGCTTAATGAAAACACGATTTCATGGGTCACCGATAAACAAGGTTTTAAGAAATTTTCCCCTTTAAAATTATGAAAGGAAGAAAAAGCATCAAGGTAGCCAAATCTCCAGGACATCTTACAGCCTATTAGGTATAGATCCAACCTCAAAGAATTTTTATTAACCTCTCACAGCTTCCAAACCCAGAGAAATTCCCCCAAAATCGCAATTCAACATCCCACTTTAGATGCTGCCAAACATCTCAACACAACTGAACACCACAAATGGTGTTTTTTGTGCTCTCCCCCAGTGAGGTTTGGAGCTGTGTCCTCACCCCACGGGGAGCCACAGCAGTTTGTCTCTGGCATTTTTTTAGTGCACAATGTGGATATTTAGAGGGAAAACCTTGGATTCCACATCCCTGCTTCCATCTGCAGGGATCTGGAAGGGAGGGTTTGGCCCTGGGCTGGATTTGGCAGGGAGCTGCTCTCTGTGCTCCCAGCCAGCCCTGAGCATCTCCTGCCATCAGAACCCTTTCTCCCGAGCTGTGAAGTGGCTTTKCCACACAATATTGGCAACCTGTCTCAGGCATATTTCCTTCTGTTTTATCCTATTTGCTTTCCCACAGATCACCCTGCTTTAAGCACAGGGATGCAGAGGCCAGA
>NW_026623598.1:135021-138876 GCF_030028575.1 Malurus melanocephalus
TTTGGGACCAGAGGCATCCAGGGGTCAGCACTGGGGCTGGGACTGTCCAGCCCCTCTGTCAGTGACGTGGGAAGGGGATTGAGGGCTCTTTGGCAGGTTTGCTGATGACACCGAGCTGTGTGGGGCAGGAGGGAAGGGGTAGCTCCAGAGGGACTTTGGCAGGCTGGAGATTAGATTTAGGGTGGAGAAAAACTCTCCAGGAGCCAGCAGTGAGAGCTCCCAGCCCAGAGACTGAGAGAGTCCTGGGCTGCACCCAAAGCACTGTGGGGAGCAGGGGAGGGAGGTGTGGGGACAGGACAAGGAGCAATGGGTACAAATTGAAAAAGGGGAACTTTAGTTTAGGGATTGGGAAGGATTTCTTCCCTGTAGGGTGGGCAGCCCTGGCACAGGGTGCCCAGAGAAGCTGTGGCTATCCCTGGATCCCTTTGAGTGCCCAAGGCCAGGCTGGACATTGGGGCTGGGAGCAGCCTGGGACAGTGGGAGGTGCCCCTGCCATGGCAGAGTTTAGGACTCGATGATTTTAAATATCCCTTCAGGCCCTTAACATTCTGTGAAGATCATTGGAAGTGAATATAGGGGTACCCACAAATCACAAACCCAGAAGGAGGGAAAACTGCATCCCATTMAGTGAAATCTGTTGTAGAAACCACACACCACATGCAAGTGGTTAAACTGTGGCTCACCAGAACAGGAATCTGAGCTGATTTTTCTGGCATCCTGCAGAAGGGAACATCAGTCATCCCTAATTTTGAAGAAAAGGGATGAGGAAGCGTTTCAGAGTCACCTGTGTCACCCTGACTTGTGAAGATCTTCACAACATCTTCTGCTTCACCTCCAAACCCATCTGCCAGCATYAGGGACATCCAGCAGCTCCTAAAACACCTGCCCCGAAATCTCTGCTCATTGCAATTAAATATTTAGGTGATGYTTCATTTATGAAAATTAGATTTTAGATGTGAATTAGGACTACCTTAATTATTACACTAAAACATGGAAATRATAGTATATTATTAGAAACATATTTTTCTTGCAAAACCGTGTTTGCGATCGTGCCAGGAGAAAAAAAAAAAGTTATGAAATCGACTTTTTATAGTAGGTGTTAATTCTGAATAATTAGGATTAGGCACTGGGGATTTKCAACCCAAATAAAAATTACCTAATTAACCCTTATATTGGCCCTAACAGAGAAGCCAAATAGTTCAGCAATAAAAATAAAAAAAAAAGAAAAATGAAAAAAAAAAAAGCTCTTCACATACATAAGTGGTTGTCTAATAGTCTAAAATGAAATGGGATTTAAAGACACCCCCTGGAAAATATTTACAAACCTGACCAGAGCCATCCAGACTGCTGGGATTTGGATTTGCTGTGATGTGATYGACATGATCCAGATATTTTACCATCACATCCCAATCAGGAAAAGTGAAATCATCTCATGTTTTTTTCTTAGCACTCTCCTAATGTTGATGCCACCTTCCCTAATTTCCTTTTATATTTATTATTAGTCTTATTTGGGCTGTTTGGGGTTTTTTATTGTCTAGATTTTCTCAAGTAACCCACAGCATATCCAGAACGTGGTGTATTCATAGGAATAAAGGATGGCAGCCCCTTGGAAAACACATCCAAAGGGAGGGACACAATGGAAGGGACTGGAGCATCCTCAGTTTGGGCATCAGCCCTCAGAGCTGTGTTGGGTTCATGGCCAAAAGCCACGACATCCCTGTGTCCCTTTAAAGCTCCTCTGAAAACAGCCCTGACCAAGGTGAGGGGAGAAAAATGGATTTCACAGCCTCAAACAGGGCAGAAAATAATTCTCTTCCTCAGCCAAGGGCAAGAGGAGAATCATGGAATGTCCTGAGTTGGGAGGGAAYCACAAGGAWTGAGTCCAACTGCTGTGCCTGCATRGGACACCCCAAAAATCCCACCCTGTGCCTGASAGCAYTKTCCAAACACTCCTGCAGCTCTTCTGGACTCAAATAAACACTGAAGCACCAGAGAGAATCTCCAGGTCATTGCTCTGCCCAAGGTGTAGCAGTCAATGCATAAATCCGAGGTAAAACCCTCTCTGCTCCAGCTCCATATGTTTTACAGCTTCTTCTGTTTTCATTTCCTAGACAGRCTTGGCAAACTGCAGGAACACGAGCTCCACTTGAGCCGAAAGGAGACCTGGCCAAACTCGGAGGTTGCCAGGGTTTGAGATGCATGCAAAATCGAGGCAGATCCCTCTAGATACCATCATTTTTATGAGTTAAGAAAACACGGAGGCGCCCGTCCAGCTTTTCCCAGCAGCGGGTGAAACGTGCCAAATGTCCCAGTTTGCTGCAAAAATGTGGCACTGGGCTCAYTCTGCAGGGTGAATTCTCCTCTCCCACTGCACGTGGAAGGATAAATCACAGGGTGAGAAGAGCATGATGCTAATAACAGCCACAGGAGCCAGGGAACAGCAGGAGCTGGGCCAGGGGGGTTTGGGTTGGATTTTGGGAAAGGTTCCGTCCCCAGAGGGTGCTGGCACTGCCCAGGCTCCCCAGGGAATGGTCCCAGAGCTCCAGGAATGTTGGGACAGCACTGCCAGGGATGCACAGGAAGGTTTTGAGGGGTTCTGGGCAGGGACAGGGGTGGCACTGGGTGATCCTGGGGGTGCCTTCCAGCTCAGGACATTCCATGGTTCCACCAAAGCAAATTCTGCCTGATTGCTGATTAATGAACAATGCTGGCATGAGCCAGAGCCACATTTACATCCAAAGAGCTCCATCAGACCAACATTTAGCCAATGTTAATTAACACCCTTATTAAAATGAGCTGAAACTTTGGTGAGTGTTTATAGATATATGGAAAGAACATGAAATTGCAACAGTCAGGGAGAAAACAGTCAGTTTTTTAATAACCATTACAGGTTCTAATCATTCAAATGACCATGGACAACACTTTAAATAACCTCAAATACACATTGGTTTAGGTCAGAAAMATGTACAGGGCAGTAGATTGTATTTATCCCTCATACCTTGTGAGTGCTGTCCCTCCAAGGCTTCCTCCAGCTGATGTTGGAGCAAGGCTTTGTCCCAAATCCTTTGGGATGCCCCTACAGCACCCACAGCTCACCCAGACCCCGTTCCCAACACCCCAACCCCACCAGACTGTTACTCACAGACTGCCTCCCAGGAAAACTGGGATTTTGCTCAAGGTTTATAGATTCAATCAAACCTCCTCAAACAATTCCCATGGAGGAACTTGATATACATGAGGCTGAAGCCTTAATTTTTTTTAAGTTTGCTTTTCCCCTGCCGTACGGATTAAATACATAATTTGATTTCATCTCATTCAATTTTAAAACGATTAATCTTATCAAAACCCACACGAGTGGTCCCAGTTTGGTCCAGATGGACAGGTGCATCTCAATTCCAACACAAACCCCCATCCCTGACCTGGATTTCATCTCCATGCACCAGGAGCACTCAGTCCTGTGCCCAAAATATTGTCTGCAGTCGAAAAGAGAAGTAAAATCTAAATTCCCAAGAGCCCCACAGCGCCCAGAAAGAAAAGCAGGGYTCCATTCTCCTCTGCTGGCAAGTTGCCTCCTGCAACGTCGGCTGGATTTCCTTCTTTGAAAGTCTGGGAACAATATAAACGGGAGATAACTCGCAATCCTTAATGCTTTCCATCCTCTTTGCAAAATCTTTTTATAATGCTCAAATAGTTGGCTTCCAGTGATGATCTTATAATGATCCTAGGGAGCGCCGAGAAACTGCGAGCGAATTCAAGTCAAATACATTTTAGAAAATTAATACAATATCACAGACCTTATATTGAATAATTTTCATTACAGGATATAATTCTCTTACTGGGGAAGAGCAATAACAC
>NW_026623598.1:139175-146677 GCF_030028575.1 Malurus melanocephalus
TGTATGCAACATTTAATGTATTATGTATGGGAAAAAATTAAAATAATTATTTCTTTTGAGTAATGAGCCTTAAGTGTTGATTTCGGATTTCGAATGGCAGGAATGGACCTGGTGAACATTTGATACCAATAAACAGAGGAAATCACTGGCATAGAGTAAAACAATTATATTCTCCTTGGAACACCTGCTATTTACATATTTCAACTGTGAGATACAAATCAGGAGAGTATTTGTGGATTTGAGTTTGGGAGAAGARCAAGTGGCCATTTAAGACAAAAGGAAAATAAATTWWAAARCCCCAAAACATARGAAAAATGGACTCAAAGTACACTCAGCACCTGCAGAGCAGAACAAAATTATGTTAATCTTCTCCAGAGAAACTTKGTTTTTCTAGGTAGGTCTCTGGCACTCAGAGCAGGAAACCACWTCAATATTTAATCTCAATTCAATGATTTGGAGCCTGAGAGAATTTTGGGCATCCCCAAAGCAAGAGGCGGAGGTACCTGGATTCTACCCCACCATGAGAAAAATAAAATCAGTTTTGAATGTTTTTTTTCTTATGGCTCTTTGGACTGAAGTGGAATTTGCTCATGGATGTGCTGTTGTACCTCATCATGACTTTGAAAAAGCATTTTTCATTATTTGCAGTGTTTTGGTGGGGTTTGGGGGTCTTTTTTTGTCTTCAGAATTGTCCTATACTCATCGTGCATTTACTTTTATGCTCATCCTCTGCACAAAGAGAATAAAAAACTAAATAAAGAAGTTATTACACCATCCTGCAGGAACATCAGTGGACCAAAATGATTCTCTTCTTAATTGTTTTAATGAAGGGAAAAAAACAAAATTATCTGCATTTCTGCTTTAATTGCTAGAAGGAAAAAATTATCTGGTATTGCACAYTGAATTTGGAGGAATCTGTTATGGGGCAACATCTCTGAGTGATTTTAATTATTTAATGYAACAAGTTTGTTTCCTTTCAAGTAGAATAGAGTTTAACTTTCCACATGAACAYCAGGTTTGGGTTCAGCTTTCTTTCCTTCTTTGCCATCACTTTCTCATTTGAGTCAGATCCCCTCACCAGAAACAAAATTGAGTTTCTTCTTGTTTGTATGGGGGATTTGTTGGCAAATTTATGTGGCACCACAGAAGAGGGAGCTGCTCTGGAGATCAATGAYGCAATTTTCCCTGYTTYATCTCTGCCTGATCAGGATATCCCCCAACTTCTGGAAAGCTTTGTCAGTACTTGACCATGGTGGCTCTTTATGAACTTACAAATATCCCAAATGGAGTTTCCTGCTCTGGGGATGCTCTTGATGAGAGGAAAGACCCCTCCACCTGAATAGCAGAGTCATGGTGCTCTGCTTGAGCTGGGATCAAACCAAGAATTGAGCTTTCCCACTGCCCAAGGCCACCATGACAAAATGATCTGCCAGGCAGCACGACTAGAAATAAAAAAATACAGAAATCCACGCTGGAGTCTTTGGAGAAATGACTTTTTTGAGCATTAGAAAGGAAGCTCCCTCTGCCAGCAGCCTCTTGGTTCTCCACCAGGACATTGCTGGGCACCTTTCCCTGTCACCTGCAAGAAACCCTCCCTGGCCCAGCCCTCAGCACCTCCCAGGGCAGAAAGAAAGCGTTTGGAAAAGCTTTAACTCAGATGTGCCATCAGAAATGGCAGCACAGGGAAGCTGCCACATCCCCCCAACACACTGAGCATTCCCCCGAGGAACCCGTGGTCCGGGTTCCAAATATAATTAGGAGAAATTTCAAACACTGCTTTAGATTACGTACACAGAAACACGCAGCACTGACACAGCCATGGAGGAKATTTCTCCAAGTCTTTAATCATCAAGTCGTATTTTGTCTTCTTTACATATAGGTCATTTCTTTGACAGAATAAATTATGATTAGCCTCTTAGTTTAAATGTAAAATTTAGCAGAACTATAGTGTCACTGCTCCCTGTGTTCTTCCTTTCAGTATTTCTCTTTCATTAAAACTGCCTTTGAAATCTTTTACCCTCTACTATATCTGAAGCCCAGGGAGGACACTCTAATTTCTGAAACCCTGTCTGAGCTAAAGGAAAATGTGGAGACTCAAGCTTCTGCATCTTTTTTTTTTTTTTCTTCCTTTTTTTTTCTTTTCTTTAGGATACCAAGATCACAGCATCACTGGTCTACACCAGGCAGGGAGCAGACAGCCAGAATATGGGATGTGCTGGGAGATTTTCTGTGCAAAGTGGGCCTTTTCTTAGAGCACAGTTCTTCCCTTAATATCCAAGGAACAAGACCAAACAGAAGCAACTATTTTGTTCCAGCACAAATCTTTCTCTTCCCCAAAATTTTAGATGAAATATATGTATGTGCATATATAAAATATTTACTCTGAAGAGAGATAAGTTATGAAATTCAACAGGCTGGGCCCTTTTGAGCATCATAAACTTTGCTGGCCAGGCTGATTTGTTCATGTATGATTTCCACCCCCTTCAGAAATCCTTTTCCTGCTCGATTCTCTTTGCTGCTCACAAGTGTTTGGAAAGAGCACATCCCAAATGCTCCGTGCACATCCCAAATGGTGCCAAGCACCCTCCCCACTGGGTAAAATTCAAATTGTTCAGGGCATGCCAGAGCTATGCTGATGCCTTAGGATTTCAGCTTCTATATTTTGCATGTCTCTGTACCCCAGTGATTCTTCAGTGTTTAACTCCAGACTCCACAGACAGTGCTGAGCTCCTGCTCTCCCATTTTTACACAAAACAGTTCCTCTGCAGCCCCAAACTCAAGGACACCTCCCTGGGCCAGGCCCCAAGRGATGGAAACAACAGAGAATTGGGGGGAGCCAACTTGGAGTCAAAGACTGCATTGGCTGCAGCTGCAATTGGAGGATTCAGCAAATCCCGATGTGCAAATGGACAAAAGTGAGAAAGGGTGAAAAACCCGTGAGCCATTGTCCATTGTGGGTGTGGGACTGCCCTGGATGGCCCTGAAGGCCCTGCCATGAACAGAACTGCTTTGGATTCTATGGATTTTGTCCAGATTCTGGTTTAGGCTTGCTGGATTTAGGCATCAGTGTGGAATCACACTGGGAATCAAACTCTCACCAAAGCTGGGGCAGCACTTGGCTCTTGCTGCCACACCAAACTCCACAGGTAAAATCCCACAGTGCTTTCACAGGGCCCTGGTGCACATTAACAGGCACAGAATCATGGAATGGTTTGGGTTGGAAGGGACCTTAAAYCCCAYCYAGWGCCACCYCTGCCATGGCAGGGACACCTCCCACTGTCCCAGGCTGCTCCAACCCCAGTGKCCAACCTGGCYATGATTTATTAAAGCTGGCACCAGCAACAAAACAAAAAATGTTAGATAAGAAAATAAAAAATTAAAAATAAATCACAAATCACCAAATATTACCTTGCTAGAAACACCTCCATCAACCCCTCTGGTTCTACTCTGAGCAGCACCAACCCAGGATGAGAAGGGTCATAATAAAAATGTCAGATTTGCCATGGCATTTTTACCCYGGGCTGAAACCCCTTATTACCCAGCCAGAGAGTTTGTTTAAGTGCTGGCCAGTTTGCAACTTCAATCTCTGCAAATATGAGTGCAAAAAGCAAAGAGGAGCTTACCCATAACTATTAGGAGCTGCTGTCTGATAGGAAACCAAAACTGCATCAACATATTGCAAACATGAGGATTTAAAGCCTTCTGGAGAGGGTGAGGTTATAATGCTGCTGGACCAATACCATAAAACATGAAAGATTTCATCCTGCTGCCGTAATTCTGCTACTCTGACACCGGATTTTCTTAAAAAATACGCATCTGCATTGCAATATTTGGAGAAGCTCGTGATTCTTGTTGATGTATTCCCCCCCCAAATCAGAGGATTTCCTTTGGACAGGGGTTGATTTTCAGCTGGGAAAGCTAAAAAAAGGTTTCTACTTTGGAGGGAGGACCCCTGTGGTCCTCCACTTGGCAGGACAATGGAGTATCCATGGGAAAACCGGGCCATAAATTGGAGCAGTCCATGGAAAATGGGAAATGGGATCCTAAATCCTCAACTCTGCCACTCCTCAGAGCCAGAGCAGCTCCACAGGATGGAAAACTGGTTTGGGGGATGGAGAGCTGCAGATTCACTGCTCCCACACACTTCTCCTTTCACAGCTCCTGCCTGGCTCCAGATCTCCATCCCAGAAATCTTCACTTGAGCAGGATTCCCACTAAACACAGGCATTCAGGGGTCTGAGCTATTAATTCCAACTCTCTCGTGCCATAAAACCACAGTAGATCCCATAAATCCCTTTAGGAAGTTGGGTGTCTACTTCCCATTATCCCAGAATGAAAAAAAAAAAAAAAAATTTAGAGACTGTAAACTCCTCATTTCAGATTCCCTCTTTTTTTTTCAGATATGATTCCTAAACCTGGTTGGAATGATCATCCCTTATGGGAAGATTTTTATCCTTTAGAGTCACTCACACTGTATTTKGGGATGCAGAGCTGCTCAGCCTACAACAGAGCACATCCAACATCACAGAATTCTCCTTTTCACAGAAAAGATCCCATTAAGAAGAGGTGGAGAACCTCTCCTTGAAAAAAAGACCAGGGGATGAAATTTCCATTGTAACTTCCACKGCAATTTGTAAATAAATATACCTAGTAACTAGTAATTAACATTTTATTAGATAAATGACTCGTGCACACTAAATTACCATGCATAAATACGCCATTAATATGCAGCAGAACTTATAGTTCAAAGCTATCAGCAATGTAAACATATGTTCACCCACTCCATCTCGTGCTCAAGGGCTGCCATGAAATACAGCAGTGATTTAGGGCGCCTCAGACGAGCAGGAAAGCTCTGAGGGGATGGGATGAACTGGCTGCAGCCCACGGGGAGGCTCCTCCAGGAGMTGTTGGGCTCTTTGGTAATTAGCAGTGGGCAGAAAAACTCGTTTTCTGTCCGTTACGGAAATGTTGGGCTGAGGACTGGTGAGGAATAGAGGATTTTGCCTTCATCCCAGGAAGGAGCTGGAGCTGCTGGAGAGTCCAGAAGGAGCTCCAGGATGGGCAGAGGGATGGAGCAGCTCTGCTGGGAGGGAAGACTGGGAGAGTTAAGATTGTTCAGCCAAAAAGAAAGGTTTTGGGGTGGATTGATTTTGTCATTCCAGTGCCTGAAGGAGCCCCCAAGAAACATGGAGAGAGATTATTTCCAAAGGATGGAGAGCCAGGAAAAGAGGGAATGGCTTCAAAGTGAAATAGGGTAGGGATGGATGGGATTTTGGGCAGGAATTGTTCCCTGTAGGGTGGGCAGCCCTGGCACAGGGTGCCCAGAGAAGCTGTGGCTGCCCCTGGATCTCTTTGAGTGCCCAAGGCCAGGCTGGACATTGGGGCTGGGAGCAGCCTGGGACAGTGGGAGGTGTCCCTGCCATGGCAGGGGTGGGATGAGATGATTTTTTTTCCCAAACCATTCAGGAATTCTGTGACAATACCAGATTTTGTTGTCATTAATRAGCCCAGCCGTGCCTGGCAGTGAAGCAGAGCTGTGCTGCTCCAAGGGGAGGATTGAATCCAGGCAGGATCAAAGGCTTTGGCCATGACCACAYAGGACATGGTGTCAGAGAGGGCAGAGGCTTCAACCAAAATCCGTCCTTCAGCCCCAACACCAGGGCTTTGGGATTTGTAGTGAGGTGAGACCTCCACGAGATTTAAAAGCCACCTGTGATTGCCACTTGTTACCCTGAAATAGATGAAATTCATTTCCTCTCTGTKCCATTGCTCCTCTCTCTCAGAAATCCCTTTTCCAGGAAATAAACAGCAGTGCTGAGCTTTTATCCTGCTGTCAGGCTCCCCAAATTCACCACTCACAGCAATTCCTCTTAGTCCATAAAATACCACACGGGTGAGGAAAGGTTAACCCGGACACCTCACAGTCCAGCTCTTGATTAATTCTAATTTCAGAACAGAACAAAACACAGCCTGTGGTGTTGGGGTGACAGCACCAGAATGAGGGGGACACCAGCAGGACTTTCCTTGGAAAGAGCATTTTTACCCATCCATGTTCTCAGACACAGAGTTGAAATCATCTTTAATTTCTTCAGGAGCAAATCTGCATCTGTTCAGACCTGTGTCCATCCTGGATGAACAGTCCATGGAGTTTTGGTAATTTTGGGATGGACAGCARCTCAACAGCTTCTCACCCCAGCCAGGAAGGGAGTCCTGATGTTCCCTSTCTGTCCTGATCCTCCCCCACGGATGAGCAGCCAAGCATGGCCAGAGCCTCCTCCAGCTGGGGCCACCCTTTTATATCCTTTAAACCCCTTAACAGCTCCTCAGAGGTCACAGAAATCAGGCCTTGCCCATTGGAACATCCCAGCTGCAGGAATTCCTTCACCTGGCAGACACGAGGGCACTCAGGGGCCACTCGGTGCTTTTCACTTTGCTTTTAATTTAAATACGTGGTTGAACTGAAATGTGGATTTTATTGTTTCCTTGGGTTGTGATTAACCTTCTCCTCCACTGCCACTGATTTTTTGGCTGCCAGGATATTTTGGCAAATAATTCTCCATCAGGGAGAGGACAAACATTGCTCAAAGCTGCCTCTGCCTCTTCTCCAGGTACCTCTGGAGTGCACAATATCATTTATTCAATATTTTAAAAAGGCATTCAATAGGAGTATGAAACTTTTTGGTTAAAATATCAGGCACTGCATGATTCAATATCCTTCCCATTTACACAGCATGCAAGGATACTTCCACAATTTCAACATTATTAGAGGGGCCGTGCTGAAAAMTTAACCTTAAAAATCTCACAACAGTGTGTTTTCATGAAGAGGGGAAATAAAAACCCACCAAAAGTTGTCTGTCCTTTTTCTAAAACTAAACATCATTGAGTAAATGTGTGCTGTGTACAAATAACACAAAATGCGTGTACCTGGGTAGATGTTTTCCATAACAATGCTCCGAGAAATTGCATTAAACCACAGACATTATCCCTGGTTTTATAGAATTGCCCGCAGAGACAGACACCAACAGCACTATTAAGCACCAAGAAAGTACCAGGCTTGTTACAGGAGCTTTATGAGAGCCAAGGATCAAATATTTTTTCACAGTTTTATGTGGATAGTTTCATGAAAATTGATCAGGTCTAAAAAGTCACAGTCCAAATGAAGCTAAGGTTAAAGATAATTTATACATGATATTCCTAATTTTATTCTGAGCCCTTTTATTACTATGTAGGCCTTTATGACTTTAAAGAAAATGTCAGTGGCAGCAAATGACATTGTACTGAATAATCTAGTTATGAGGGAAAAGACATTTAAAACTATTCCAGATCAGCTTTGCTCTGTTCTGCTGAACTTACAGTTTTATCCCACACAGCTGGGCAAAACTCCTCGCTGGATTTTTAAATCCTCTTCACGGTTGCTTTGCAAGCCGATGCCTCTCACGGTTGCTTTGCAAGCCGATGCCTCCTCCTCTTCCTTTTTAATTCCTTGGAAATTTCATATTTCC
>NW_026623598.1:147822-163301 GCF_030028575.1 Malurus melanocephalus
TTCTTATCATTAACAGTCTTCCCAAATTCTGCCACTGTCTGAATCCACGCTACCCCTGGTTTTCCAGATGCTTGTTTGAAAGGCAACTGTTATTGCATGTCATAAYTGTGTTCATAGCTGAGTAAACACCTTCACAGGTGCAAAAAGGCCCGAAAGCTGCAAGAGTTGGAAGGCTGAAAAAGCAGAAATTTTATAGCCTTGTCATGGACAAAGGAGGTGTAGAAATGAAATACAATATTTTYCTCTGTCTGAAGTGTAACACTTGATTAGCTTGAAAAGCAGCGAGAGCCATGCAGTGGTGCAYGGGATTTAATCAAAAACGTGGCTTTGTTTGGAAAGTGATTAGGTAAAAATGTCATTGATTTCTACAGCAAATCTGCTCACTGAGGATTTCAGAGCCATGGACTCCACTCTTTTCATAATATTTATATTTTAACTGTTTTTCAGCAGTGGCCAAATAGAGCTATCAGGCTAAAACGGGAGTAGAAATTGTTGTGGCACAGGGTTTTTAAGTGCGAGTCAACTCTTGGCTGCAGGATTTGGCTCTCCCTGTTTTCCTCAAGCTCCTCTAGGTTTCCTCATCACTGTATTTCATTTATATTTCCTTTTATCAAAAATCAAACTTTTTTTGGGTTGACGAAGCTGAGCTGAGAAGGCAAAGGGTAACAGACCTGGAAAAATTTTATATAACAGACTTGGAAAAAAGAATTGGCAAGAGAAGCTGTGGTTGCCCCTGGATCCCTTTGAGTGCCCAAGGCCAGGCTGGACATTGGGGCTGGGAGCAGCCTGGGACAGTGGGAGGTGTCCCTGCCATGGCAGGGGTGGCACTGGGTGGGCTTTGGGGTCCCTTCCAACCCAAATCAGTCTTTGATTGTCTGAAAGGATTGCTGCACATCAGGCAAAGTGACCATCCCCATCCCATCCCCATCCCATCCCATCCCATCCCATCCCATCCCATCCCATCCCATCCCATCCCATCCCATCCCATCCCATCCCAATTCCAATCCAATCCCATCCCATCCCATCCAATTCTAATCCCATCCCATCCCATCCCATCCCATCCCATCCCATCCCATCTCCATCCCCAGCTCTGTTTCCAAAGGTGGATCAGGCAGGAAATGACCACAATGGATGCTCCTCCCCAAATTCAGTTCGTTGCTGTTTTGGCCAAATAAATTAATCAACATATAAATTTAATTGAATATATATGTTAAACTATGAGTATTTTTTCCATAAGCGAGTGGATCTATCTACTGTAATGTGTATCTTTAAAAAGAAAGTAATTCTCCAGTTGCTATAATTAGTATTATAATATAATTATAATATAATTAGTGATATTCTCAGAAACTGCCTAAGTATAATAAACACATATTAACCTGTTCATTTTTGTTAAGTTATTTCATTCAAGTATTGTTCAGATGAGCAAATTTTTCATAAAACTTTATCCATAATGTTGGAGAAATTATCAAATCCCCCTTTACCTGAACAGGATCTTTTAATATGATTTTTAATGAGAGGGAAGATATCACAGAAACCCTTGAAGAGTCCTGGAGAGATATTATTGATCTTTGRAGTTAGATCACCTTAATGATTATCTTTCATAGCAGCTGGAATATTTTGTTCCTTGTCTGCTAGAAAGACACATCTGAAGGTTAAATATAGCAGGATGGAGGAAAATTTTGTGGGAAGTTTATAAATCTGTCATGTGGAGGAGGAGGAGAGGATGGTTTGCTGCAGAATTTCTCCTTGTCCCTGATCACAAACAGCAAGGAGCAGCAGTCTGGGGTYTGTGGCTACAAATTAGGGACAAAATTGGGCCAGTTTGAACGTGGCACTTTGATAAATGATAAAATTCACCCCTGCAAACAGCAGCCAGCGTGTGTTCATCGAATCCTGGAATGGTTTGGGTGGGAAGGGACCTTAAAAATCACTCAGTGCCACCCCTGCCATGGCAGGGACAACTCCCACTGTCCCAATGTCCAGCCTGGCCTTGGGCACTCAAAGGGATCCAGGGGCAGCCACAGCTTCTCTGGGCACCCTGTGCCAGGGCTGCCCACCCTACAGGGAACAATTCCTGCCCAAAATCCCATTCATCCCTGTGTCCTGTCTGTGAAGTGATTGGAGACTTCCAGACTCCTCTGGTACACTGATTTTTGTGCTTTCAGAAGCCCTGCATCCCTCTCTCAGCTCGGCATCAAGGAGATTTTCCTTTCTCATGTCAGAGCCTGCCAAAGCCTCCCGGTGCCTCACCAGCGCCCAGGGCACCCCGAGCAGCCTCACAAACAACGGATTTGATCTTTTTCTGAGCTGGACTTGGTTGGAWTCGTGTTATCAATTCTTTGTCGGGATCCTTGAGGGTGTTTTGTGAGGAAATCAGCATGTGTGGTTTCATAATGATGTTCCATGTTTTCCTTCAGAAAAACAGCTCAGACGGAGGAGAAAGCTGCCAGAGGTTTTATGGCTCATGTCTAACCTTCCTTAACCTTTTTTTTTTTTCTTTTTTTAATGTCTCCCTGTATTGACAAGGCCTTTAATTTGTGATCCAAGGCTGCACCACTTCTCAAGATTAAGCGGCAGAGCTGCATTAGGGAGCAGGAAGGATCCGAAAGCAGATCCCACTGCTCCCACCCCATCACACCATGGGGGAGGATGGATCCGGGGCAGCTCTCCCCTTCTTCCCTCCACACCCAGGCAGTGGGAAATCAGCAAATTATAATTCATGTGGCCGATAAATTTATTGGGGAAAAGCCCAAAGCACCCAGAGGAGAATTAGGATAAATGGCCCAGAGTGGGGAGGGCTCGTGCTGTGCTCCCATTCCTGGGGTGTGGGGGCATGGGGTGCCCTGAGCATCCTTCCCACACCCCATAACTCGTGCACAATCCATGGGAAGCACACAGATCTCTGGGGACAGYCCTCCCCCAGCCCCTCACCCATCCCAGGGGCCGCATCCGCCCCGCTCCAGGCGCTGCTGCCAACACAACGGAACGATTTTGGTTCTCCTGCTACAGCGGGATGAGCAAACCCCAGGATGCTCCCAAAAGGCTCAGCATTCCCTGGGTTGGGCTCAAGAGCAGCTGCTCAGCTGGATCAAGAGCTGCTGGACAGTGGGACAAGGTTCCCCAGGGGCTGGGAGGGCTTTGGGGCTGTGAAAAGGGACCAGGAGGGGACATTTGGGGGGGAATTGTGKCATCCCCGAGCCTCTCCAGGATCCTGCACCGCTGGAGCATCCCTCCAGTGGCCCTTTAAGCCAGATTGAAAGATGCTCTGCCCTGCCAGGCTGACAAAAAAGCGGCATTACCCGAGCTGTGAAAGCAGCTCTGGATGTTTAATGTCTCTCAATGGCTGGGGTGGGATGGCACGGCAGCCACGCAAAGCCAGGCAGCTGAATCCTTGTGCACTGCTTTGAAAAATTAGGGGCATTTATAATGTCTAATATGTTGCAAGCCAGGATGATTTAACAGATGGTTTAAAAAGAAAATCAGCATGTCAGGCAAGGCCCGGTGTGCTGCTCTCTGTAGATTTCCATAGAATGGGAGAGGGATAAAAAATGTTTTTCTTCTCTACTTCAATACTGAGGGATGTTCAAACTTGAAACCTGGAGGGAAATTGCTTAATTACCCTCGTGGTGTCAGTGGTCCAGAGCAGTGGGAAATTTCAATTCCCTGCAGAAAGGGGTCAAATAGGGAACAACCAGGACACTTTTTAAACTCTTGTTAATGCCTCATAACCTTTAATGAATAATTTTCAGTGGCATGGCCAAGCCAAGCTCACACAAAAGACGGTCATATTTACCTTCTGTGTTAGAGTTCACCTCAATTCTGGGCACAAAGAGAAAAATACAAACAGCTGGAATGCCTGAGAGGAAATTTGGATTTTTCAATGTCTCTACTTCTGCTTTGCCTTGGCCTATAATTTCTGTAGAATTCTAAATTTAATGTGCGAACCCAAGTTAACTTTTCTTTTAGRAGTGTGGTGAGCAGAGCTATCCCCRCACCCTGCATTCAGCAAATCCACATTATTTTTATTTTAGAAAGAAGAGTTAATATTTAAAGTTGCCCTTTAATACTCATTTGGAAGCACTGATTGAATAATAAGCCAAGCAGCTCAGTGTATCACATCTCTATTAAATTCTCTTGCCTTTTTTAAGATTAAAAAAAGAACTTTTTTCTCCCTCTAAATGCAAATCTTTCTGTGTAACACTGTGCCTAATCTACTACAACTAATTAATCTGTTTGAGCTGATGAAATGTTACCTCTGCATTTTTTGTTCCTTGTATACAATTATTGTAACAGTGGTGAATAAATCAATATTCCCAATCCAACTGTAAAAAACAATCAAGAAAAGCAGTGCTTCTCAGGGAAAAAACACCAAATAATATTTATTAACTCTGTCTCAATCCACAGCAGAGCCTAATACCATTCAAGCATTTTCTGCAAGTGTAATAAGCAAACTCAAATACATGATGAAAGTGGCACATGCCAATAATTTCACCATTTTACACTGCAGAGTAATTGAAGGATTTAATGAGAAACAAACCAATAAAAATAAATAGACCATGCGAGAGGAGGAGAAACTGATCTAAAATGGAAGTTGCTCCATTGTGAGTTTTAGGGGGTTTTTTTGCACGGTTAGACTGGAGAAAAAAAAACAGGATTGGGATGATTTGGTCTTTATTTCTACTTATTTTACATTTTGCAGTTTGATTTCTGGAGAGGAAAGAGCCACTTGTTCAGAGTAGATTTGATTCCACATCAAGATTCTCTCCCTYGGCCGCTCTGCTCCCGCTGAATTCCATGATGAATTGTGTCTTTCTGCCCCAAGTTAGGAACTGTTCCTGTTGTATTGGTATTTATAAATAACTCTGAGCAGCCCAGCCTTTTAAATAATGGCACTGAAGCCCTTCTGCTTTTAGAAACGTCCATAAATCACCGCCCTCACGAAGGGAATTCTGATTACAAATAAACTCCTTTGTCTCAGCAGTGCCCCTAAATTTTGGCCGTGTACAAAYGTCTCTCTGAGCTCTGCAGGGCAGGGATCTGGACACACAGAAAATTTTGGTCTCTTTGTGATGTACATTTGCACCAACCCCAGAGCTGGATCATGATCTCAGTTGGTCTGACCCATCAAAATCTCACAAATTGATTTTTTTTCTTATAAAAGAGGCTGGGACTGAAAAATTCAGACCTCTAGATCAGCCCCCTAAAATCTGGTGCTTCAGGGACAAAGTTGTGGGTGGCAGAATGTCCTCCCAAAGGGTTTTGGGAGGGCACAGCACCAGAGATGCTCCSAACAAACCCAGGGTGACACCTGCTCAGGAGAGGTTTGGATTCAAAGATAACATCCCAAAGCGCTGGAATTTGACAGCAAATGTGGGGATGGTTCAAAAAGGCCAACGAGCGAATTGTTGTTCACTTGCTGTCCCCACTTGAAACATAAATATATAAAATTTATGTTCATTTTTGAGCTAAATTCCTGAGAAATGTGGACCAGAAGGAGCTCCTGACTTGCTGAGAGCCTGAGCCTRGCAAAGCCCAGCCTGCTAAAGCTGAACACAGAGAGCAATCACTCTAAATATCGAGCACTGTGCACCTGGTAACACAAACAATCACACAGAATCTCCTCTCTGAAGGGGATTATTTTCAGCTGCGTGGTTTGGATTTTTTTTTTCCTCGCATGCACAATTGCAAACACGGATTTGTGATAAGTTATTGCTTTGTGTGGTGCTTTGGGGARGAGGGAGGGGGGCAGGTTCACAGACCCAGCTCTCCCTGGATAACTGGGGGCCAATCTCAGTGTWCAGGTCAGCGACCCTTCTATAAAATCTTTGAAGTGCTCTCTTGAAGAGTATCGACTGTCCAGAGCCTTTTATTCCATATCAAGTTCAAATGTAATGTCTTTATGAGCATAATGCACAAATCAATGGATTAGGGCATTCAGATTATTTAGATGGAGCTGAGAGTGTGCAGAATACACTGAGGGGTTGTTCAAGCAATTGACAGGGATTTCACAAAATAGGGTTTCTTCAAAAAATACTTTCTGCATCTTTACTTGTCAGGATGACAAATTTTGCCTAGGCAATGAAACAGGAACTGTTGATTTATCTAGCTTGGCTTGCTGAAGCCTGGAAGAGCTATAAATCCTATATTTTTTTTGAATTAACACCAGCAAACCCCATTATTATTATTAATATTATTATTATTATTATCATTATTATCATTATTTCAGTAGTGGGGAGGATATGGACTTTTCTGTATCCTGCTCTTACAGAGCTCATAAAAACCCTCCCACCCCAGCATCTCTCCTTGCAGCAAATTTATTTCCTCCTACAAGCAGAGTTTAATCTGTTGCTTTCCTTAGAAGCACCAGGAGATAATGAAAAGAAATTTCACTGTTTTATTCTCAATTTTTAATTTCTAATTTTAATTTTAATTTAATCTTCCTCCTGCCTGAAGAACTGTGTCTCTTCTCCATCCATGAGAAGAAGAATTCATCCCAGCTCCCATCAGAGACCCAAATCCAAACTCCATCACTCCACATTCCCACCTTTATCCCATTTTCCTGTCCTCCTTCCCATGCAGCACAATGAGCTCCTGCAAGGCACAATTTCACCCCAAAACTCCCCGATTTTGCACATTCAGAGTGAAATAAAACTGTTTGGACAAGCTGGATCAGGGAATCAGGAATTATTTTGGTGCAGCACAAGGTCAGCTGCAYTTTCAGTACCAACAAGTTCTGAAGGTCTCACATTTTTGGCAGAAACGCTTTGCTAACAAAATACAAAGCAGCGTGTCAGGAGTGTTTCTGCAATGTTTTAATGGCCCTAACTCGAGGAGCAGACCCTCTGCATGTCCATGGGTTTGCTCCTYGTGCTAAGTGTTTGGTTTTCACTCTCCCAACGGGGGGAACAAAGGACTGGAATCGYTCTTATGTCAAATTCATGGATGCAGAAACGTGTGAGACACAAGAATTGAGAATTATTCTCACTCCTGCCGTGCCTTCTGGCAGGGAGAGRGTGGCACAGCCAGCCTGGCTGAGGTTTCAAACCCTGACTCACCTTGGGGCTGGACTTCTCCATTCTGGCATCCTCAGTTTCATTTTTCCTCTTTTCCCAGGCTGGGAAAGGGCCAACCTCACCACGGATCCAACCCTTCCAACACAGAGAGGAAAATTGCTTTTTTGAGATGCAAAACCCCAGGTGARCTGGTCCCAGGAACCAGGGGAGCAAAGATTCCCAAAATCATYTTTCTGGAGCAGGGAGGCTGGACCAGACCATCCCCTGTGGTYCCTTCCAGCCTGACCCATCYTGGAATTCTGGGATTCTTCWGCAGACAAAAATGTAGARTATTTGTACATGGAAACCAGAAATATTTCCCAAACGTGTAAGTGTGTGTTAGCCATGGGTACTGCAGATGCCACTCAGGATATGAAATGTCCAAGGATAAAATCCTGAATGGCCAAGGATCCACCAGCTGGCAGAAAAATTTATGGCAGTGGTGACACAAGGTTCAATGTCACTGGAAAACTTTTAGGCAAGTTATAAAATACCCTTACCATGATACAGCAGTAAAGTCAAAGTATCAAACAGAATCTATTAAAATCTAGTTAACTGTAATAAATTCATTAATTTTAGAATAACTGGTGCACTTCCTCACCATTCCAGAGCCCTGATCCCAAGGATTTAATTGTTGGTTAGCACTGGATTTACCTCATCATTAATTAAACAAATAATTTCCAAATATTTTTGGAAGGAGGATTTCTCATAGGAGAAATCCCTGTAAGCAGAGCAGCTCTTCTTGAAAAGCTGAAATTTCAGGCAAAAACTGCAGAAAAAAAAATTTTGGTGACCACCAAAGCCACGCCTACCCCAAGCCCAGCCCAGCGATTTCCCATGGGATACAACTGATTTCTGATTCCCAAATCAGAATTTGGATTTTCTGCAGCTGGACCAGCAAAACCCAGTGCAACCCCTGATCCTTCCCATCCTGCTGATGGATGCTGGCTTTCCCAAACTGAATTCCTGAGCCAGAGGGATCTGGCAGTGCTCTCCAGGAACATTAAACATTTGTTGTTGCCCTCCAATCCGCTCTGTGATCAGCTTGCCAGTTTGTATTTTTGTTCCACAAGGTGTATTTTTATTGTGAGGCTCCCCTGGAAAATTTATGGAGTTTCCAGGTTGCCTGTGTAAATAAATATGAGGAATATTAGCGTGTCACAGCGTGGCAGAGCTGCCTTTTCTTCCTCCCTTTTTTATCAATGGAAATTCTAAAGGAGATATTTNNAAAAAAAAAAAAAAAAAGACAAGTGTCCCTTCATTACCAATCAGAATTTCATTTCTGGCCTCCACTGCATCCTCGTAGAAACCTTTCCCAGGGATGCCAGGACAAATAAGTGTGCTGTATCTGTGGAATGCTCATTTTCCAGTCATTCCAGGAAGATTGGCGGCTACGTTGCCTGCTTCCAGTGTAATTAGTCTTTTTTAATGAAATGGACCCTGGATATCTTCCACTGCGGAGCTCCAATAATAGAATTTAAGTGAAAGTAATTTCAAAGTGCAACAGTAGTTTACATATTAGTTATTGTATAAAGAAAAAAAAACAAAAAAAAAACCTGCTCTGCTGTTCTAGGTTAAATGCAATTAACATCCAGGACTTCTGCAAGGCTCCTGGGAGGGAATGATTGGTTTGGCAGGTTATTTCTCAGATTTTGATAAAAAGAAAAAGAAACCCCCCATTATTTTCACGAGTTACCCKCGCTGAAAATATTCCAGCTCTCTCTAGATTCAAGCCCTCCAAGCAACTCGGTAGAACACAAATATAACTCCAGAATTTGGACTAATTAACCATTGCTCGGAAGCACAATTACTGTGTGAGCTGCTGCCCGTAGAATATTGCAGATAAATAACATTTTGCAWGTCCAAGTAGATGTCAATTCCTTTCTAATTAGCATTTGCTGCAAGAGGGACAGACGGAGTTTTTAGTTTGGTTTTGGAAAAGCAGAGTGTGCAGAACCCCGATGTGGGAACAAACATTGTGGTAACAACACAAAAACATATCCATTACATCCCCTTTTCTCATGCAGCTGTATCTTATATCCAAAGAAAACTGTGGGTTTATGAGAAATACAGGAAGAACTATTACAGAATTATTGCAGGATTGCTCAAATCTGAAAAAAAAAATAAAAAGGGGGGGGGGGGAATTTTTTATTTTATTAGCATTTTCTTTCTTTGTCCCTAGTAAGCACATTTTAAAAAAAGCAATTTATTTTCTCATTTGAAAAGTCAAGTCTTTCACTCCCAATTGTTTCTACACATTCCCTGGTTATCTAGGAATAAAATCTAACCCTCACTGCATCCATGAGCTGGTTTGATGGGGTCTTGTTGCAAAGGACCTCACAGAAAGTGGCTCCCTCTCAGCTGCATAGGAATGCTTAGATCAAATCCCACTATTTTAATGTTTCTGTGGGGGGAAAACCAGATGCAATTTAGGCCAAACAAAACACTCTGGCTGGCCTGGGTTGTTTTCCTCGCCCTCAGACCCGTTCTGCAGGGCTCTTCAGAGGCTGTTAAACACAACCTCTGGCTCGGGAGTTCCTGGAGATGGAAAAACAGACAAGGAAAATCTCCCCTTCCTCATATTCATGGAATCATGGAATGGTTTGGGTTGGAAGGRACCTTGGGGTCACCTATTCCCATCCCCTGCCATGGACAGGGACATTTTCCMCTATCCCAGGGTGTTCCCASCCYRTCMAGCCTGGCCTTGGGCATTTCCAGGGATTCATCCCAGCCATCAGCCAAGTATCAGACCAGATGGATTATTAATGCATCCCACAATTGCTCTGCCTTTAGTACAGCGAGGAGCATTTTACCTTTAGGAAATTGCAGCTGGAGCATGTTTAAAACCTCCTAACGTTAATAGAAATGTTCTCATCGACTTCAGCGAGCTCCAGCCCACTCTCTCAGATGTTTCTTTTCACCTTGACCTTCACTCAACGTCAAAAAATTTCGATTTCTAGCGAAAAGTCAGTCATCTAAAACATAAAGAGAAGTAGATACTTCCACAGGACAATTAATTCCATCTTTAAAAAGTAGTTAAAATATCTCCTTCCCCCCATCAGCTGCAGAAATATCTCAGATGTGAAGCCTAAAATAGACACCCAACACTTCCAAGGCTGCCATAAATGAGCTGGCTCCCATCCCTAGTGGCACAGTGGGGGGTAGTTGTGATAAAGTGAATTTATCAGCCCAAAAATAAAAGGAAAATTGCCAAAAAAGGAGAAACAAGGTGAGTATAGGCCAAAAAAAATCCTTCAGAAAAGGCCAGGTTAAAGCTATCCAGTGCAGCATTTGTGTTTAAAGAAGTTTTCGGTGCAGTTGAAGTTATTAAAGAACTCCAAGTTATCTCATCCTTGGTTTGGCAGTTTTGTGATGTTTTTCTCCACTTTTTAATGCCTGGACAGCAGGACAGGGACAGTTGTGACCTTCACAACCCCATTTCCCACATTTTGCTGGTTCTCATCTGAGCCAACCTCACCCAAACCTCCCATCCCCAGCTGCTGATTTTCTCCAGGAAATGCTCTTCCTTGGATTGTTTATTTTGCTGTTAGGAGTGTGTTTTGCTACAAGAAATTGCMCTTAATTACGTTATAATATTTTCAGCACTGTTAATGTTAATATTAATGCGTCGAAAATGATTTTTACTTAATTTTTACTGGGTGTTCGTGTATAATTGATAGGGAATTTGTTATTAAATCTTTTATTTGACTGATTACTTAATCATTCCCACATGGTTATTGAAGACAATCTTACATATAATTAATTTCCCTAATAGAGACTCCCCATGTTTTCCTTCCCAGGCCAGTGTCTGCATGGTTATGGTGTAATTTAAGGCTTTCCTGGGGCAGCTTTAAATTATGCACATATTTGTGTTAATTACACGTGGCCAGATCCTGCTACCKTGTGTACAGTGCTGAGCACCTCCTTCTGGAAGGAGCTTCTCTGAAGCCAAGGAGCCCCTTGCCATGGGATCCATGGGTTAAAATTGGTGGAAAACAAGGGAGAAGGTAAAGAGAGAAAGAATTGAAGTTTGGTTCTTCATGGGTATCTCTCCGTGGCCAATCCACGGGTTCATCTGCTACATCACCAATGTAAAAAATTTCCATTTCTAGGGAGACTCAGTCATCTGAAACATGAAGAGAAGTAGATTTTTCCACAGGACATCACCATTTTGGGATCAGAAATGTGACAGCCCAGGAAATACTGGGACAAGGGAAGGGAGCAAGTCCCTGTCCCACCTGCAAAATGAAAAAATCCAGGGCAAACAGACAGCGATGAAGGACTGTGATAGGGAGCAAAAGATGCTCAATGTGGGCAGAAAGCAGCGAGTTATCCATCAGCTGACACACCAGATTCCTGACAGGATGCTAAGTGATGCACCTGGTGCCAATTATTGACTCCCAATGACAAATCGGGTTTGCATATTGCACATTGAATATTTACACCCCAACTGGGGAAGTAAAACATTGCGCTTCCAAGGGAAGGTGGGAAGAGCCTGTGAGAGGCAAATCCCGAGGAATTTACAGGAGAGGCAAATCCCAAGGAATTTACAGGACAGGCACATCCCTGGCCCACTCTGGGCTGCATTCTGATGACAGCAGCAGGTTCTGCAAAACCTCAGGGCTCCACCAAAGCCACGATGGGCTCCGTGATGGGAACCCCGATAACAAGGGATGGGGACAAGGGGAAACGGCCTTCAATTGTGCCAGGGGAGGTTTAGGTTGGGGAGATGGGAGAAATTTCTTCATGGAAAGAGTTGTAAAGTTCTGTCCCAGCTGCCCAGGGCAGGGCAGGAGTCYCCATCCCTGGAGAGATTTAAGAGCCCTGTGGATGTAGCATTTGGGGATATGGGGCAGGGGTGGCCCTGGCAGTGCTGGGAATGGTTGGATTTGATCATCCTAAGGATTTTTCCACCCCAAATGTTTCTGTGTAAACACGTTCAGGGTGGAGCAAAACCCAGCTGCTGGTCCCAAATCCCTTTCTTCTCCCTGGATTCAACAGGATGGGGCACAGAGCACAAGTTAAGCTTGAACTCAACTCTTTGCAGCATCAATGACAGAGCAAGAACTTTTAAAATCAATTTATTTGTGGAGACCTGAGWGGAGCACAAGCTGAATACAAAAGAGGGGCCACAATAAGTTCATTTAAAGCAGAGACTCCTCCAAGTTAACATTTTAAACTGCCTTCAAGCAGTGCTCTGCCATGTAGCAGCATTTCTGGGGGAAAAATAAATGGTCATATGAATCAAACTCTGCACAAAATTTCCAAAAGTAGCAGGGACAGTGTTTGGTGCTTGTGGAAGGACAGAATATTTTCTTCCTCTGGGACTGAGAACTGAGAGGGCAGTTTAGCTGGTAGATTTAAAAAAAAAAGAAAACCAAAATCAAGGGAAGCCCTGCCTGGTATTTCCACTGTTTTGCTGTTTTGATTAATTTAGGGGATTCCAGTGGGCAGAGGTTTTTGAAGTTGAGGCCTGTGAGAGYCTCTTTTACCCCATTACTGGGAATYTCAAACCCACCCAGGCAGCCCCAGGCCCCCTCCACCCAGGCCCCCATTAATGTGGGCGATAACCACTATTTCTCCCCACACACCATTTAAATTCTAAGACACTGACAAACCATAACTCACCGGGAACCATTTGAAATTATTATTATTCAATGGCTTGTAAACTGTATCTCATCATTAAACAGAATAATAAATAAAAATAATGACCAGCTTTCAAGCCAGCAATGGGAAGAACGCACTTTCCTGCCCAAGACTCGGTTCATTTTATCGGGTTTTAATTAAAGCAAAACCCATCCTTTAATTGGGAGGTTGATGGGGTGGTGTTTGGGGTTAGGAACTGGAGGAAATCCCTTACTCCACGTTGTGTCTGTCACCATACAGACCCAGCTGTAGGCTGCTGGAGGAAAATATTACAGCCCCACAGATATTTTWCAGAACCAAAACACAGCTCGGGGCTACACATCCCCAGATGAAAGGCGGCAGCTCCGCCAAGAAATCAGGAATTTGTCGGTGTGGCCATTTGAAGTGTGTGGAGAAGGAGGAGGAGGAGGAGGAAGAGGAGGAGGAGGAGGAGGAGGAAGGGTTAAAGCCCCCAGCCCAGCCCTGCCTTGCCCATGGTCAGCCACCTCGTGTAATTCCATTAGGGTGCGAGATTCAAATGCAGAATTAGCTGTTGCCTAAGCAGAATTATGTTAAACACGGCCCAGACTGAAAATCAATATTCTGCTTAAGTAACTGGCCCTCCAGTAATTTAATGAAGCTAAATTGCATTACACGGAGGTAAGGTGGTGGGGGACCATTTTGTCTCAAACCTTCCATTATACAGTGACTGTACAGCTGGATGCCTAAAGAGAAATTAAACATATACACTCATTTCTTCTTGAAGTTGGAACAGTGTTTTTTACACTGGATTACTTGTCTCCTTCCTTAATTTAAAACTACAGTAAATAATTTGCAGCCACATAATTAGGAAGGAGCCACAGTCTCATAATAAGAGGGAAAAAATTGCTACCAGAGTATTAAAGGATTTTTTTTACTCGGCGAGAAAAAAATGAAAAAGGACATTAAATGTTAGATCTGTATTAAAAATGTAATTCTAAAGGGTTTAAATCTATGACATGTCTACACTGAATTAATTAAATTCATGATCTGATCAAGGACTGAGAAGCTACCTTGGAGCTATCTCTTAAAAATGCTATGTATGTACATGTCAAAATAGGAATTAAAAAAAAAGCAGGCCTTTGATTTRTGGGCAATTCATGCATGCATTATTGTGCTTTCTTGCCTGGCAGTAGGAGGGAAGTCAAAGTTTTATAAAGCACCTGAAACCTTCTCCTGAYGCCTCTTTATTAAAGGAAGTTCCTYGCCGGAGCCGCCCRTTCCCAAACTCCGATGTGATCGYGGTGACATCCACGACGGCTCAACTCCTGCTCCAGCTGATTGACAAGAACAAAGAGCCCACAATTACATTATGCAGCACTTGTACTGCACCCTCTTTTATTTATTATTCAGCTGCAAAACTTCAACGGCAAGAAACACTTCAGAGTTTTGTGTCGGGGAGACGGAATTAAATTGACAATAATTCCGGGGCCGCGCGGTCTGAAGTTGTGCTGATTAGAGATTACTTCCCCCTAAATCATTTGTCACATTGCCTTATAGAAGGGTAAAACAGACTTCAACCATGTGTAGCTGCAGCGGTATCTTTGGGGAAATGCAGGCAGCAGAGGATGTATTGTTTAAAGGGAAAAGGAGTGATTTGCATCTTCAATCGCTATTTTTCTTGCCTGTCCGACTGCCGGAATTTTCTTTCTGTACGTAAAAGGCAGTTAAACAAATGAAATTTATTTATGCCGAACCCAAAGTGAAAAAAGAGGCACTTAAAAGCAGGTGTCTGGTTAACACCTCAGAGGGCATTCCCTGCCTGGAAAGGATGTGCCAACATGAGCTGCCAGAGGTAACAGCATCAGGAAAAGTGGGAACGCAGCTCAGAATGGTGGGGTCAGGCTGGGTCACCCCAGAAAGCTGCTGTAGATGAACATCATCTCAATTCCAGCTGGTTCTCTCTGCTGATGTTTGGGAATGCTGGTGGAAAGCCTCTAACAGGCGTTGGGGTGCACTCATGGCTCCAGTCTCACACTTTAATTAAAATCAAATGCCTCAATCAGGCATCAAATCGATACCTCAGGTCATTAAAATGAATTTCCGTTGCTGTTGTCTGACCAAAATGTGCAGAGGATGCACCAAAATACCACAAAGCAGATGAGGACAACCAAGGGGTGCCCACCTGTTTCCTCCTGGTGCTTCTGAGCCAGAGCATCMCCAAAATCTGAATATTCAGCCTCAGCAGTGACAGGGTCCCAGGGCAGCTGGAAATGCCCCATGGATGTGCRGGGCTGGCTCCAGTCAGGAGCATCTCCCTTCCTTCCCAGGAATGCTCYGTGGAGATCAGCTCCATCACCTCTGCCAGGACACAGCTCCAACATCATCTCAGGCAGTGAGGGAAGCAGTTAAAAAAATTCAGCCTCTCTTTTGCACGTTATCGATTGAGAAGGAAAAGACTTCCAAGAGAAATTATTTTTACACCCTTGAATACCACCTAGCAGATCTATATTTCGCCTTTTTTYGACTGAAAAAGGTGTTTCACTCCCTTATTTCTTTTGGAATGGCAATTCAATAATGTGTGGCTGAGCATTTATTAATTACATTCCAGTTTAAGGAATTATTTTGAAGGGGATAACAGCTCTCAGAAATCCTGAAACACTCCCTGTYTGATTTCTGAGTCCATTAGAACTGAAATGTAGCTGTTTCCTTCCACACTGAGTTCCTGGCTTGTATTTGAAACCAGGAATGGCAGGATTTTTTTCCTAGTAAAACATGAGTTTAAACACATATTCAACAAGGGAAACACGTCATGTATTTTAT
>NW_026623598.1:163423-167961 GCF_030028575.1 Malurus melanocephalus
TTTTCCTCCCACTCGTATTTACATTTAGTGTTTTGATGATGTTAAATTCTACAAATGAGAGCAGTTTTTAAGTGTTCCTTTCAACACCGCCTGCCTTTGCCGTTTGATTTCTCTGGCTGATGGCGCGTTGTCAATGCTGAATGCCGGAATTGTTGTTGAGCAGGCACAGCTGGATGAATTAAAGTCTCTCCAGTAACTCAAACCAGAAATGACTTCATCTCAAAACTTTCCGTGTAGCACAGGTCAGAGCTCTGAGTAGGGACGAAAATAATGGGGTTACCAGAGCAAGGAAAAGTCAAAAGTACAAGTCAAAACACAGAGAGCAGCTCGGGCTCGCCTCGTGCAGCAATTTCCCTCCGTTGCAGAGTGAAGCCCCGATGGAGACATTTGATAAGTAATTGTRTTTTAGGTTCAAATAGAATATCTGCATGTGTGCAGACACAGAGCCCTGTGCACTTATCTTATTAGCTATTTACTTAAATTATCTGTTGGGTACCCTAATATATACCTAGTGTCGCCTAATGATATCATCTATTAATTTATTCAAGGAATTTTGCCAAAAAACAAATAAAAGCCCCGAACACAAACATTTCTTCCCCATTCATTTAGAGCTCATCACAAACACCGAAGCATTTCAATGTGGCCAAGGCAGATTTTCAAAGGTAACATCTTTAATTAACAGGAAGCAATTTCTAAAGTCAATATGAGGCGGGGATGGCGTAATTGGACGTGTGTGAGTGTTTGGGATGGGATGGGATGGGATGGGATGGGATGGGATGGGATGGGATGGGATGGGATGGATGGGGATTATGGGATGGGATATGGGATGGGATGGGATATGGGATGGGGTGGGATATGGGATGGGATATGGGATGGGATATGGGATGGGATGGATGGGATGGGATGGGATGGATGGGATGGGATGGGGTGTCCTTATCCTTGCCCTGCTCCTCCTCCACCCACCAATTCCTCAGGAATCCTTCTTGCCTCATTCCATTAAAGCTCTTGCCCTGCTGTGGCAGCACAGGGAGCTGGAAAATTTCTTTTCATATCAAAACATTTCATCCATTTCCTTCTTTCAGCATGAAGGGCAAAATCACCCTGAGCACGTTCATGTTTGGAAGAGGGCGAAGGGGAGCAGCCCCTTCCTCACACATCCTCACCCACATTTTCCTGCTGAGGGCTCCAGGCTCTCTGATGTTCATTAGGAATGAGTTGCCAYCACCCATCACTGACCAGCAGGCCAAAATTTTATAATCACAAAACCACAGAATGGTTTGAATTGGAAAGGWYCTCAAAGCCCATCCATGGGCAGGGATATCTCCCACTGTCCCAGGCTGCTCCAAACCCCAATGTCCAACTCTGGCCTTGCACATTTRCAGCACTAAAGAGTCCACAGCCTCTCTAGATAACCTGTTCCAGTGCCTCACCACCCAAACAGGAATTATTTTAAGTTTTTACCTTGTTTTAAGCCTCTTCCATAACTCTGTGGAAAAGGTTTTGCATTTCCTGCATTTTCTCTGTGTGTCCCAAGCTTCTGAAGCTCTGCTGGGCTGGATGTGGCTGTTCCAAGCATCCCATCCACAGGAATCACCAGCATTTCTCTCTCTCTAAGTGGAGGAAAAACAACCTTTTAAATACATCAGATGTATTTAAAAACACAGGTTCAAAACTCTTCTGTTCCGTTCGTGTTCGGGGCCTCTAAAACGCAATGTTCTGTGCTGAAATCAATCCATGCTGTCAATAACCAGGAATTCCCAGAGCTAAAATTGGGATCTCTTGTTGACCRTTGCAATTCTGAAAAATCAGCTTCACATAAATACAGATATTGAGGATGAGCCTGAGAGGATGAGTTACTGAGATAAAACAGTCCATAGTGAGAAAACTCAGTGGTCACACAGGGCCATGTGGTATTTTACATTTTTCCTGTTATACTGTCCTGTATTTCAGGTKATCTGCATTAAATTTACATGTTCACAAAATCTTGTGGCTGGGGCATTAGGCAGAGAAATCCAGAGGTGATGCTCAGAAAGGATAATTTCTGGGTAATATTCAAAATATAAAGGCAGGTTAATATTTGTGTGTGCAGGAAAAYCCCTGAAATCCCTACCAATCGTTAAAAATCTGCAGATCACAATAATTCCAGGTGGTTAATGGTCACTCTGTACCCTCAGCCCTCCATCCACTTTAGTTCTGATGCAAAGGGGACAACTTTGACAAGAAACTTTTCCCCCTCAGGTCAGTGGGATGTGGTGGTTCCAAAGGSCTCATTGCTTTTAATTCAAAGAATTGGGAACCAAACTGAATTCTTAGGGAACCTCYATGCTCAGGGACACCACAGCTTTGTCCCCAACCCTGAGCTGGTGCAGAAATGGCTGTGACACCTCCTGCTCACCCTTCAGCAGGGCTGGCACCCCATGTCCCACCCCACCCTCTCCATCCCTCCCAGTTTCCTCCAGCACAGGTACATTTTTCAGGCATTCCCCAGGATTTCTTCCTTTCACGAATCATTTTTAGCCATTTCTGTGACCCTTGAAGTCGATTTTAGGGTGAYATTGAGAGTGCACCAGGATTTTATTTACCCAGCAAACAGAGGCTGATGTTACTGCAGAGAGGAACTGGGTACCCCCTGCCCCAGGCTCTGCTCTCACCGCGTGTCCTGGAGCTGTTTGTGACACCTTGCTGCTCTGAAAAATCACTGATTTTATATTTACACTGAGATTCTCCCCTTCAGAGGCCTCAGCAATKCCAGAGAAATTCAGTTTTTAATTCCAGGAGCTGTTTGTGATTTGGTCTCTGCCACACTCACCCCRCTCTGCCAGGGCTGGGRCAGCCACAGCTTCTCTGAGCARCCTCTGCCAGRACCTGAAATCTYYAATCACAGAGRTTCATCCCCTATTTAATCTCAAATTGCAGAATATAACTCTTCCTCACATTCCCCAAGTTTAAATTCACTTTTGTGGAACAGCTCCTCAGACAAAGGACATGAAGGACCAGTTCCTACATTTCCTTCTGTGTTCCGAACRTTTAATGAAGGTGAATTTTAGCCCCGCAAGGTTTGTGAGATCCCACTCTCTGCAGCGATGACTCTCTTGGTATTTCCACTTAAAAAWTTTATTTTCAAGGCTCCATAATTGTATGTAAAGTTTTTCTTGGATCTGAAAGACAAAAAGCCCTAACAAGTCAAAGGCTCAGCCTGGGAGAAACAATTGATCTGCATACGGAGGGAAAGGCATTCTTAAAAGGGGGTTTGACACTTTTTTCATTCTTACCCGAAATTGCTTTGGTTTTGAACTCACATTTTATCAACTGCAGAATTCACTTCAGTGCAAATCTCATTGATTTCAGCCACGTTTTATTCCGGGGATAAACGTGATTTCATTATTCTATTACAAAGCACATTAAAAATAAAACGCAGGTGACAACTTGATCGCCGAAGATGGGATTCATTACATGTGTGTAATGGGGATTTTTTTTTTTATTTTTTTTTCAAGAGGGGTTTAATTTGGATTTCTAGCATATAGCCATGCATATGTACAGCAGTCAAAGAAGCTATAGGCTGTCATTTCAATAAAACATGTATGAAAGCATCCCTAAGCACCTCCTGACATGTCAGGGATATGTGGTGTAAGAGTGTGTCCATGTCAGCAGTGACAAGCTGAACCTTAATGGCTCTAAAACAGTCTTTATGGTTTACTGTACCCGTAATCCATTTTATAATGAGTGCTCAACCACATACAACCATTCTCTGAGTTTCCCCTGCCTTTTAACTCACCCCAAGGTGCCTCAACGAGGGGAAAAATCTCCAAATTGTGGGYGATCCTTCCCGAGGAGCATTATGTGCTGAAATATTTATGCAAGACAGGTAAATTAAAAAAAGGCTTTGCTCTAATCCTTAAGTTTTCTTCTGTGGATTTTAAGAGAGACCRGTATTGATATTTTAATGTGGTTTGGGGGGAAGGTTTTAAATTTTATCAGKCTGGCACTGCTTTGGACCAAGGGAGAGGTGAGGAAGGGGAAGAGGGGCCTTAAGCCCAAAACAGACACCACTCATTTAGGGTTGGAACAAAAGCAGAGCAGGATATTTCCTACCATGGTTTCACCCCAATCCTGCATCCTTTATCCATGAGAAATGCCAGCAAGAAATTGGGAAACTCTGGCAAAGATRTGGCAGGAGCTGGAGCRTCCAATTTGCAGCARTTCTGGCACAGAGCTCTTTGCRWGCACAGAGCCRTGRGATGGTTTGGGTGGGAARRRWCCTGAAAGATCATCAGGTTCCATCATCACCTTCCATGGATCAGGGGGCTCCAAATACCATCCACGATGGGAATTTTGGGATGGAACAGCCACAACTTATCTGCCCAAACTGCTCTACCCTGTAGGAGGCAATGGTCTGTGGTTATAAAGGAAAATAAGGTTTGGATTTCCAGGGAAGTGCCCAGAGCTGAGGATCTGACATGGGAATGTGGATTTGTAAAAACCCAGTCTCAACAGGACAGAGATGATGGCCCCACACTTCACTGGGAGGCCAGAGACAG
>NW_026623598.1:168109-169014 GCF_030028575.1 Malurus melanocephalus
CAAGAACAAGAACAAGAACAAGAACAAACAATAAATTTCTGCCTAGGAGGCCACAGCTCTGATGAAGTCGATCTGCTCAGCCCCAGCCCGGGCTGCAGAGCCCCCTGAACACACACATCCTCCCATTTTCCATCCCCAGGGGCCCAGGTGACCCTCTCTCCCGTCCAAACGCTCTCCCTGCTCACCGAGCTGTGCTTCCCACCATTGCCTGCCCTGCACCTCGCCCAGGGCGCTCAGAAATCAAGGCCAGCTCCTCCAAGGGACAGCCCTGGGCACGGGTGACCCCCGGAGCAGGAGGATGAGCATCCCTCCATCCCTCCATCCCTCCATCCCTCCATCCCTCCATCCCTCCACCCCTCCATCCCTCCATCCCTCCATCCCTCCATCCCTCCATCCCTCCATCCCTCCCTGGGGCAGGAGATCCCGGGTGCCACGGGCTGGGGAGAGCCCAGGGGGAGAGGGAAGGAGGCAACAAGAAACAGCCACTTAGCGTCTATTTAGAGCCCGGGAGCATTCGTGAAAGCCATCCCCATTACTGTTGAAAAGATGCAAATTTGGTGAAATAATCAGCTGTATGGCTGCAGGCTGTTTCTCAAGTACCCTGATTCCTTACAGGAGGGAAGGTATTAGTGTAAGACACGCAGCAAGGCCAAGTTCATGTTGCTCAGAGGTAGCCCCTAACCAAACTCCACCAAGTGCTATAAAACAGGATTTGTTATCCCGGCAAGCGCTGACAGTTCCTCCGATAAAGCCCCCCAAAGCGGAGCCCTTGGGGCGGGTTGGGGGGCGCACAAAGCGGCGCTCAGGGGCACGGCGGGGACGGGCGGGGGCTGCCCCGGCCGGGGATGGGCGGAGAGAGCATCCCCCGCATCCCCTCCTTCACCCCAAACACCCTCCGAAATCCC
>NW_026623598.1:169639-170799 GCF_030028575.1 Malurus melanocephalus
ATCCCAAATCCCCCGATGGATGAGCCCCCATTCCTCTCCCATAAAGGGCAGAGAGCCCCCCGAGCTCGGGGCTTTGTGTCGGGATCTGCGGAACGATCGAGGAGGAGCCGCGCACTGAAATCCCGGGCAAGGATCCGAATTGAGCGGCTCAGGGCGAGGTGTGATCCGCCTCGTGTCTCCAAATCCCCCTCGCCTCCTCCTCCTCCTCCTCCCTCCTTCATCAGCCTAAACTTTGGGGAAAAAAAAAGAAAAAAGGTGCGTTTGAAAGAAGGATAAAATGCAACAGCAAAACCTTATTGCTCGGGTATTTCTTATTTTAGAGATTGTACAAAGAGGCTCAAAATGTTTCTTTGAAGCATTTAAACAAAATTTAAGCAATAAGTTTAATTTCAGATATATTATGAAACCAGCAGTGTCTTCCACATCAGAAGGTGAGCCTTCAGTCAAGGAGTTTAATCATTGCAATTCCAGCCCTCCCTAAAATCAGTTTGACAGCCAATAGTTTAAAATAACAGCACGGAAACAAAAAATATCTCCTATAAACAAAAACAAATCCCRTCATCAAACCTCCTTCCACTGTGTTCATGCTGCACTTGCAGTGGGATGGGGGATAGCAATGTAAGGCATCATTTCAAATTTGGAAATATTCTTTTCCTGGATGGCATAAGGGGAAAAAAAAAGGAAAAAAAAAAAAAGAAAAGCCTGTTCAAGTGGCTTTTCTAGCAGAGTAATGGAATAAAGTGGAGTTGGAGAGGGTGTGTTTGTGTGCACGACAGGGCTGGTGCTCCAATATGCATCTTTATGTATTATGGATTCCCTTTTCTCACATTTTTCTCAGTGGACAGATATTGTGCTGTAGCTCTCGGAATACCTGAGAAAAACATTCCAACAAATTGCATTCCTTGTCTATACAGATCCTATAAGGAGCACGAAATAGCCAAGGAGAGTCTTCATCAGAGAAAAGCTTTTTTGATTCCTCCTTCCCCCCCCCAATCTTCTGTAACAACATAAAAGATACTGTTATGACAAGTACTCTGGTAGTTCATTCTTTCATTTATAATTTAACCACAGCCTATATAACCTAATCAGAAAAATGTGGAGCATGATTAGTACAACAATCGAATGCAGTTGGGCTCCTTGAACAACTCAAAGAACAATAC
>NW_026623598.1:171286-173292 GCF_030028575.1 Malurus melanocephalus
AAAAAAAAAAAAACCAAAAAAAAACCAACCCAAAAACACCCTACTGGAAAGAGCCACCGGGTTCAAGGCAGCAGCCAGGTGGATCTGTGAGATTTCCCACGCAGAAGTGGCAATTATCCGGTTATTTTGGGATCCTGGCTAGAAAATATCGCACGCGGCGGTGACAAACTGTCACGAGCAACAACTCGGCTAAAACGGGTTTTAATGAACCTCTTGGTGCTTGGGATCAGGAGAACTTCCCACCCTGGCCCTTCCCAAGGCTTTTCCCATGAGRTGAAATCCAAAGGTTGAATTGGGCAAGGAGAAATCCAAGGAGAATGGGGCAATTTTCCAGGAGAGGCACGGAACCGGTGGCGCTTTCCGAGGGAGAGGCACAAACTTTGAGATTTGCTGGGGGTTCTGAGGATGCTCCAGCTCCCAAAAATGTGGGGTCAGGCTGTGGAGGGTGCTCCAGGAGCTGCCTGGAGAGGGAAGGGTTTCTGAGGTAAGAGGAGGACACAGCCAGGCYGGGCTGGGAGGGAATTTCAGGCCACGGCTGGAACAATGTCACCGCCGAAGGAAATCACAATGCCTTGGCACCGACATCAAGCCCTGAGCTGCTGTGGGAAGCTGAGCTAAAAGGGAATTTTGGAGGCYGCTGGTTAACTCCTGATGCCAAGGAGAGCTGGGTGAAGGCTTTGGGATCGGGGTGACAAAACCCCATCCCCTGGAAAAGCTTCCCCTGGCACCCACGAAAAGTCACCAGTGTCACACGTCCACCCTGTGATTCTCCAAAATTCACCTGGACTTGCTGCCTCCCYCTTWTTTTTWTWWTWWTWWTWWTTTTTTTTACTGCTTATCTTGCTTTTAAAAGCCAAACTCTTAACCCCTCGCACTTAAGGGATTCCCCCAAGGTTGTCTGCCTTCTCCCACTGGGAATTTCTAAGTGTAAGGACCGAGAGAAGCGTAAGGTGTTAATCTTGATAATTAGTGCACAAAACCAATTAGAGGGCCAAAAAACCTTAAGGCACAGAAAGTGATTTTTTTGTTTATTTGCTTACCTTATTAAGTTAAATATCTGTCTGAATTAATCACTAATGAACGTGAAGAAGGCTCAATAGCACCGGCTTAATGAACAGCAGTGTCAGATGCATTTTACAGGGCACCAAATCACCGGGCAGAGGGAGCCAAGTGGCTCCTCAAAAATCACTTTTCTGCCCAATTTTCTGTTTGCAAAGCAGTAAATTATTTGCGTTTATTGTGCTGATTTAAGCACTTAAATGCTATGAATGGAGCACAGGTTTTTAAAAACACAGAATCATCGCACAACCCTGCTGCTGCTGGAAATTCACGTTGTTTTCCCTTAAAGGCTGCCCCCCCCCCAAAAAAAAAATTCTCCTACAATTCTTGCAACACCGCCTTATTAAATTAAACATATTTTTGTCTGTAATTTGTGATTTTCCCAGACTTTCAGTGCTGCAGGAATTAAACTGTGCATGCTACCAGCAGTGCCCTTCCTACTTGCCTGGTGCCTTGAGCAAACTTGGGGTGTTTCCCGGCTCAAACTGTTCCATATTTCCCCCCAAACAACGGCATTTTCCCTTCTTTTTCCCATCTATTATTCACACGGCAAACATCAGCATTGTAAACGTCAGATGTATTAATTGCCATGTCCCCAGCACCGGGCACGGAGTGAATGTGCTCCACATCCCGCCTAAAAAATATTTCCCATTTTTCTATTAATATCTCCGCATGCCTCTCCCTTTATTTCCGAGCAACACGGAGGTTTTGCAGCTCTTACGCTGGGTTGGGTGTTTTTTTTTTTCCTCCCCTTGCTTTGGAAAGCCTTCCTGAAACCTTTTCCTGCCGCAGATTTTTGGCTGCACGGACACACAGGAGGAAGGTGAGCTGATTCCTCAGCCCTGCCTTAGAGCCACATAATGGAATAGGACGGGAGGGAAAATAGCACAGCAGCACAAAAAGTGGGAATCCTGAGCTTTCTAGGATCTCCTCAAAGGTGATTTTTA
>NW_026623598.1:174277-176260 GCF_030028575.1 Malurus melanocephalus
TCCTTCTCCCTTTCTTTCTCTTTCGCTTTTTATCCTTTTCATTTTTTTTTACATTTTCTCCACTCTTTTTCCCCCCTGCTCCTTTTTTATTCATTTATTATTACTTTATTATTTTTATTATTATTTTTTATTATTCCTTTTTTTCTCCTTTCAATTTCCCCAGTCTTCCCCTCTTTCTACCTCCCATTTTTCCTATTTTTACCCCTTATCCCCCTTCCCCCACCAACAAAAAAAAAAGGGGAAAACTTAACAAAAAAAAAAGCGGAAATTTTAACAAAACTCGCGTGTCTCTCGCTGTTTCCACACGATCCTGGGTGCGATTCCAAATTTCTGTCCCACCTCGAAAAATCTTTTTTTTCCCCCCCAATTCCCAAAATTGGCGTTGCGCTGACGGCCACGGGGCGGCGCTGTGGGTCCGCCCGGAGCGGCGATGGCGGGGATGGAGCGGGCAGGGAAAAGAGGGAGAAAAGGGAAAAAAAAGAGAGAGAGAGGGAAAAAAAAAGGGAGAGAGGAGGGAAAAGGGAGAGAGGAGGAGGAGGAGGAGGAGGAGGGAGCCGCGCTTTACAAGTTCCTGAATTTTATGGCTGCGCTGCAGCAGCGGAATGTCCACTCAATCTGTTGAGAAGTTACACAGCAAACATGCGCCGGGCATATTAAACGCGGGCTGGAACGGCGCAGTGAATATTTATTAGCGAAAATATAGGTTCTCAAAAACAGAAATAAAACAGGGTAATGGATGAAGGGGAGAATAGATTTAACACTGAAATAAATATCAAAGGTGCAAAGAAAAGGCAAAATATAGTGTTCAAACAAAGCTGCGAATTGGGCCCAGATTTAATGCGTCCCCCGGGATGAAAAGGTTGGACAGACTGTTGGAATTGAGATACTACTTTTAGTACACAGCCCCTGTAATGCTGTCAGCTTTATTTCCTTTGACAAATGTGAAATAAAATTTGTCAAAGTTAGGGCTTGGTAAGTTTGCTATTGAAAATTCAATTGGTAATAACTAGTAGAGCCTGGCACTCAGGACATTTTTAAAGGAAAGGAATGTTTAAGATGCTGGGAGGGAGGGGGAAAAAAAAAAAAAGTGTGCTACAGATCGCAGCTCACTTTTAAAAATTTAACAGCTGACTTAGGCAAAGAGATTCCTCTGTTTATTATTAGTTGTAATCARGAGTGGAGGTGCCACGTTGGTTTTTTGGTGTCGCATCTGCCGTAGGAAACGGCGTTTGAAAGAGGACTTTGAGTGATGTGGGAAAGAGGAGGAATATCCCTGATCTGAGCCACCTCCAAACCCTGAGTTAATAGAGGGGAAAGGCAGGCAGAGGAAATATTTTTACCTAACCATGCAAAAGTAGGAAGCTCCTTTCAATATTAATCTGGGCTTAATCCCACTTAGGGCGAGTAAACACCTCAGGTTTTCTCCCTAAAACCAGAATCACGTCGGTTAATGGTTTAAAAGGGTTTGCCAGCAATCCTGAATAAATCGGTCCTCGGTTTTCTTGGCCATTTGTCACTTCCCACACCCGGAGCCGRTGCCCTTTCGGGGCATTCCTGGGGATGCTGGGTTTGAAAAGCTGCCTCATGGAACAGGCGTTATCTTTTCCCCCTCATCCCCGAGAACAAAGGAGCCTTTAATAAAAGCCACTGTTTTTGGAAACTGCGCTGCTCCATCGGCCTCACTCCCCAGGATTTTTTTGTCCCCGATATTTTATTATTATTGTTATTATCATTGCTATTATTATTACGTCGTAACGCGTGCCACGCTTGGAAGACAAACAGCCTGGCAGTAAAATTTCTGCCCTAATTTGAAATGTAATCTAATTTCTCAGAACTCCCCTAATTTGATTTTAAAAGTGGGCAATTTGCACTATTTGCAGAAGAGTCACCGGGCGCACATGAAATTCTCCCTTTTGATATAATTCTCGGTCAGGCCCAAACATTTTTCCTGGTGCAGCAGTTCCACATCAGCTGCTGCTTTTT
>NW_026623598.1:178950-180968 GCF_030028575.1 Malurus melanocephalus
CCCGGGGGACTTTTCCACGCTCCCCCCACATCCCCCTGGAAACTTTGCTGCCTCCAAGTTGTGCCCTATTTGTTATCCTAATAAAAGTTTCTCTGCTCTGCCGTGAAGTCGGTGCCGTGCGGGGTGAACGCGGAGAAAGGGGGCGAAAGGGGGGGCGGATTTAATAAAAGCTATTGAGGAATTAAGCCGCTGCATTCCAGCCCGGGGAAGGGCGGCTGCGAGGAAAATATTAATATTCCCTCCTAAGCCTCGGATCCTTCTCAGCGGGAAAAACTTGGAGCCCCAAGGAAAGCTCGGGAGCGGAGCTGAGCGGAGCCTTCATCCCGCCCGCAGCATCCTCCATCCCCGCAGGGACCGCACCGCCACCGGGGGASAAAGGTGTGAGCACAGCCGCTCCCCGAGAAGGAAAGAAAAAGCAAACAGCGTCCCCAAACACTCCCTTAACCCTGCTTTTTTTCAAACAAGCAACAGGACTGCGTTTTGTAACAATTCCTTTTGTGCGGGAGCGCGAAGTGAGGGAGACACGAAYGTGGGTTGGAGAAAGCGCCTTAAAAAAGGGCTCCAAAAAAAATGGSTTTAGGTTGGGAATGAACCTTGTCRTCTGTGAAGCAGCACAATAAAACCCTGCAAGGCTCTCGCAGAGTCAGGAAAGTTCAGGCATGAAGCAAGTTAACATAAAAATTGCTGGAAAACACAGGAATAGTAATTTGGGGATAAGAAAGGAGGGAGAATTCATGTTATAAGTGCAAGTGATCTGGAAATAGCTGTTTGTCTTGGACATTTGCARGGAAGTGACATCATGCCGAGTGTCCACGGGGATATTAATTCTGCATTTTTCAGGCCAGATTCTGGCACTAAAGTTGGCAAAATTAGACCATTTTGTTGAAGGGATCTCCGAGCCGCCCACCTCCAGCACACATTACAGCACACCTATGACATGACCCAAGAACAATGGGTGAAAAATGGGCTATAAAAACATGAATGGCCTGCTTCATATAAAGCAGATTTTATAGTGCAGGTGTGCCTTCATTTATCGATACTGTAAAGCAGTGAGATCATACCGGCAGTAAAACACAACATTTGTAAAACAACAACCCCGAAAAAAAAAAAAAAAAAAAAAAAAAAAAAAAAAAAAGAAAAAAAAAAAAAAAAAAAGGAAAAAAAAACAGGGAGAAAAAAAAATCTATTAATTAAAAATGTAATGGCACAGATAAAAACTCAACGGGGTGTTCTAGAAATATATTTGATATTTTGTCATCAGATGCTTTACATCAGCTCACACAGAATTCAGCCAGCTCYGAGAAGGAGATCTGGAAAAGGGGGGAAAAAAAAAACTTAATTGAACTGTAAAACTATATCCCACATTTAGGAAAAACCAGGCATGTAAAAATATCTATTTAATAAGTGCCGTTTAAGTTGTTAAAGCTGGTGGAGGGTTGGTTGTTTTCTTTTTTTTTCCTTTACCCATTAGGATATGAATGGGAAAAATTATGAATAGGAAATCCTGCTGGAGTTTTTATTGCCTATTTCCTTTCGGGAAGATGGCATTGTTCCTCTTTTAAAAAAGGGAAGGGGCGTAAAATAAGCGCAGGCATATGACAGACATCCTTCAAAGGCGGGCTGGCAGAAGTGTTGTTCTGTATTTTTGTTCCTCACAAGGCAGAGCCTGTTCTATTTTTAAGCAGGGCTGTGCTGCTGTGGACGTTTCCCTTCCCTCGAAAGGGGTTTTGGCATAATGTTGTTTTGATTAAGGCAGATTTCTGTTCTGTTCTATTTAGTTTCTTTTTTTTTTTTTTTAATCACAATGCAGGAGCAAAGGGTTTTGGTTTTTTCTTTAATTTATTTATTCTTGTTGTTGTTACTGAGTTTTTCCTGTTTTATTTTTTGTTCCTGCGCCATTCCAGGCCAGAGAATAAAATTTTTACACCCACATCAACAGGTCCAAAAAACCTTACCTGTCCAGGTGGGTTTTGCTAAACCCACCTGTCGAGCCCCAATTTCAGAAAGTTTTAGGGTCT
>NW_026623598.1:181073-182994 GCF_030028575.1 Malurus melanocephalus
CCTCCCCCTCCCCAACTGCCTCCATCCCAGCTTGTGCCATCATGTTCAGCACAGATGTTTCAGCAGCTGTACATGGTGAGCAGCTTTGAAAAGAGGTTTTTTTCACCAAGATATTTTTTTCCCTAAGATTTTTTTCCTAAAGATTTCTTTTCTCTAAGATTTTTTTCCTTTTTTTTTAAGGATTTTATTTCTGATATTATTTTTTTTCTGACACATCCTTGTGGATAACAATCACCAAGCCTTGCCATAGAAATGAGTCCACAGGGATTTCCAGCGTGGACACTGCTTCCTACACTGCTCTCCTTTCCCTAAATTTACTGATTTTTCCCTATTTTTTTTATATATATATATATATTTTGCCATGCTGGGTGCCAGTTTTGGTGGGCCAAAGAGTTGTTTTTATGTGTGGGCACTGCCAATAAAGTGCTGGAGATGCCCCAGAGCATTGCCATGGTGTGTGACACACAGGGGACAGCCTTGGGTAATTGTAGTGACCCTCACAGACACTTGAGGAGCAATTTTGGGGAGCTTTGTCATCATTTCCCAGATGGAGCAAACTCATGGAGATTCCTGCAGTTAAATCTCCATTAACCTGCTGAGGTTGAGGAGATGCTCTGATTTCTTATTCGATTTTCTTCAGGAGTTGTATCGGTGGTTGTGATCTGAACCAAAAAAAACCCAAAACACCAAGAGAATGCAATCCCACAGAACCCACAAGATGCAAGCATTCCCATCTCCAGGCTGTCCATCAGGGKGGCTGAAGGCTCTGGCACGAGCACTCTTAGATAAATTATCAGCACCGTGGCTGTTTGTTTAATTATTCTTTTTAATGCCATTTTTCTTGTGTCACAGCAGAMAATACTCTTCCTCCTCACTGAACTTGAGGGATTTCTGCTGGAGATTCCCATGAATGATCCTATTTATACCAGCAGGGACATTCCAGGGGCTGGTGCCATGACTTATTGCTGAGCCTGCCTGCCAGCTCTTAAGTATCTTGTTTTCCTTTTTTGTTCTTGATGTGCGAGCRGGTTCTTATTTGTCTTTAATAATTCAAGAAGTGGAGGAGGAAATGGAGTGGCTGTGGATGCCAACCCACTGCTCTTTTTTTTTTGGGATACTGGCAGCAATTGCCCTTGGCTCTCTCTGTGCCCGCCCTTGGCCAAGCCCTGCCATCCATCCTGCTCTTCCCAAACTTTCCTTGATTCACTGTAGGGTCAGTCTGGATTTTTAGAGGAGTCAGAATGAAAATTCCCACCTTCACCCAAGATTCTCCTCAGCTCCAATCGGGGTTTTGCTTTGTGTTCACGTTCTCCCAAGGGAAGGCAGAGCTGGTCAGGGCTCCCCTGGTGTGAGCAGCTCTGCAGAGCCCAAAGTCCCTCAGGATTTCCAACTCCTCTCCCCTCCAAAYGAGCTGAGAAGAGGTGCTGGCATCACCTCTGGAGCTTCCCATTCATGGGATGGGTTTGTGGTGTAGGGGGCTCCCTACATCACAAAAAAAAAGGGGGAAAAAATGGAAAAGGGGGAGCCAAGCTCTGCCCTGGACACCTCCAGGTCCTCCACTGACTGCAGGAACAGGAATGTGATTTTTTTTTTAAAAAACAAGGGGATAAATCCCAGCCTGGCTTCTTGGGTTCAGCATTCAGCTGTTGCACCTTTGCCTTTGTACAACTTTCAGGATTATTTCTGTTCCAGTATTAAATCCAGTGTTTTCACCCAGCCCTGTGCCCCGGGGAGGGTGGCTCAGCCCCACCTTCCTCCCTCTGCTCCTCTCCCACTCTGCTGCAGGACAAGAGTTTACAATCCCAGCTCCTGCTGAGCTCCCTGGGATCTGCAGCACTCCCAGGCATTTCCCAGGGCTGAATCAATACTGAAACTCATTCACCAGCATTGCCAATTTAAGGCTTTTTTTTTTTTTTTTTTT
>NW_026623598.1:188099-201819 GCF_030028575.1 Malurus melanocephalus
ATTGTCAACGTGACGCTTTCATTTTTTTTATTAGTGGAAATATCGCAGTTTTTGTTTTCAGGTACCACTTTTTATTTTTCATTGGCAGATATGTCTTTTTTTTTTTTGTTTTCATATATGATCTTTTTGATTTTTATTAGCAGAGATGCCATTTTTTTTTCTTTTCCAATGCAATCACCTGACTCTCCTGCAAAGCAATAGAACAGCAATGACCATTTTAGMTGAAAATGGGGCCAAAGTCACTGAAGAATTTTGCAGCTCACCTTATTTAGAGATTTCATCCTACAACACCAAACTTTGATACAGAGAAAAGCCCTCCTTTCTTCCCCAACCCCCACAATCTCTCATTTCCACCTCTCACCTCCTCCTTCACACCACTAATGCCCATTAATATCCCGAAAGTGTCGGTGGTATCCAAAGATTCAGGCTATTAAATCAATGAAAAATATATTGGATTTAATATGTTTGGCTTAGGAAATTTGTTTTGTGTGCTGCAGCCTAGCTCAGCTTGCTCTGAGCTTTCCTCTGTTTGAATTAGAGGGTTTCGGCTCATGTGCAGCTCACACATTGGCCCACAAGACCGTGAAGCGTGGCTGATTTTTGGAGAAACTACTAAGTAGTTTCTATAGTGATAATGATGTACTATGTGCACCTATTGGGAATATATAAAATTAGAGAGAATTTCTGTTTGCTTTGGTCCTCTTTCTAGAATAATTACAGGAACTGCCATTCATCCCCATTCTGTTACCCTGATTATTCTAGAATAACCTGGTTATTAAGGTTTAGGCGTGTTTAAGAACATACTGCAAAGTGACAACTTGTCATGTTGGTATTATCAATACTTTAAAATTTCCATATTAGTGACCCAATTTTCTCAAGATTTCTGAGTGTTTAATTTGGTGGGGAGAAGGAGGGAGGGGAGTAAATGATGCCTCTGCCTTTTYTCTATTCAAAGTAACCTTAATTTTCTGCTTCTGAATAGAAACCTTTCCCTGAGCTACTGAAAAAATGAGTTGGAACAATTCTGTCTAAACACATTCTCAGCTTGGAAATCCTTCCGCCCCCATCAGATGGGGTGGGGAACACTTTGAAATTTCCCCCTGCCCGTGGCAGAAGCGCCATTGCTAAATTCAGAGAATTATGGGAAACAGAAGCGCTGAGCAAACCTGCTTCCCAGAATAGAACTTCACAGCCTTAAAAYCTTAAAAASMCCACCAGGTTTAATGRAATATATTCCCTGAAACAGCACTYTCCCTCTGAARCAGGGTGTCCTCCAYRGGGCAGGTGTAATAGCAGGTATTTSRAATTTTTTTGGCTCTGAGGAAYTTCTCCTGTTGAAGGAGCGAAGTTCYACCAGACGAGGCACAGCGAAGGCTCTGCGCTGGTGAAGGTGCCCATAAAGCTGTCCAGAACCACACTCAGCTGACGTAGTGACAGATTGGGCAATTGTGCCGTGGTAATTACTCAATGCTTCAGCAAATGGTAACTAAATCCTTCGGAAATGGAAATGTCTAATTGCRCACGCACAKATGGCGTCGGCCCAGCCAGCCCGCRGAAGGGAATGGAACCAGCACACCCAAACCTTCCCCAAATTCCCTCAGCCCCAAAGCCTCCAGTGACACAAAACAGTTGGTATTGGGGACAGTGTTTGGGGAAACAAGATGGGAATAAAACAGCCTTTGGAAAATGCGGTGCGCTGCACACCAAACGGGAGTACAAATGCAAAATTTAGGTTAATTTTGTCATTAAAGAGGAGAAGGTTAATGCTGGGTGCTGCTGATCTGATCTCCATATAAGAATTACTTTGCTGCCCAAAATGGGCCAAAATTATCCAGGTGGGTTCAGTGGTTGGCCTTGGGTGCTGCCACACAAGGTTCAGAGCACAGATCACTCGGGGGCTACACCGCTCCAAGGGTCCATCCATCTCTGTCCATCCATCCATCCCTGTCCATCCATCCATCCTTGAATCCATCCATCCATCCTTGAATCCATCCATCCTTGAATCCATCCATCCATCCATCCATCCATCCATCCATCCATCCATCCATCCATCCATCCATCCATCCATCCATCCATCCAACCACTCCTGTTGCTCCTCCACCAGGTTTGAAGCTCCTGGGCCCTTCTGCTGTCAGAAACAGGAAAGCCCCCCCTTCTTATTTCAACCAACACCTTCAGTTACAAACACCAAGCTTTAATACAGGAGGGCAACACTGAGTTAATCATTAATTAATGTTTCTGCGCCAGCTTCAGCCCCTTTTTTTCTGGAAGACATAGCCCTGTGTTGTACATTTTGAAATAACTAGGCTGAAAACGTGCATCCCTTACCTCCCTTCTCCTCCAAAGAATCCCAACCCCCCTGTTCTTGYGACTCTCCTCGGAATTAAGAGTTCTTCTTTTTATTTCTTGCTATTAATGTTTAGAAACTCTGAGGGTGTATGATTAATGCAGGTAGTGTGACTTTGATATAGGACAAAGTAGCATTAATTGTATGATATACATTATTTTTAAAACAACCACATTGTCTTCGTCTTGCATAATTATCTCTTTGTTGCTGTTAATCAGGATTTCCCAAAGTGGCACACAATAAAAAGCATTAAGGTTTGTGTCAGCAGATCCAAATCTGGAATCAAATCTATCTGTACCATCAGGTGCCCATTAGGCTGGTGGAATTGCACATTAAAGATGCTCAGACAATACAGACACTCTTCTCTTGCTGTAACTGGGAGAAAGGAGAAATTGGAGCTCTGGAAACAGATGTAGGAAAAGTCAGTTCTGCCCAATCCATTAAAGACAAGTGAAGAGAGGGAAAAGAGGTGAAATATTCACCCACTGATTTTTTTTCAGTGATGTCTTAGTGAATTTCAAAAACATCTTCCCACATTAAAATATCCTTTAGGTTTTTTTTCACTCAGATTTTCAGACAATGTTGCTCTCCATGAAATTGTAAATAAAGAAGTCAAACCCTGCTGCACTAAAGGGGCTCCCAGGGGCAACAGGGCTGAGCAGTGCCTGCTCCAGGAGTGYCATTCCCTGGGGACAAGAGTGGCATCGCCCCACTGCCACCCCTGAGACACGGAACAGAGACAGGGGAAGAGCCAAGGCCAAGGGAGGCAGAAAACCATCCCATCATCGGGGCAGCCTGAGGAGCTGCTGCCCTGGTGACAACAGCAGAGCTCAGCCCTTGCTCCAGGAACCAGACCAGTTTCCTAAAGGAAGGATGGACAGCTGGACACAGATGTCCATGTGGGATTGGTGTGTGGGGTTGAAGAATAAAAAGTTTACCAGTTTAATAGTTTAAATGGCTTTATGGCAGATTTTTTTAAATGTTCTCCATGTTTATGATGAAGCTCRGTGGGAATTTTTTCCAAGAAGATTGTTAAAAAGTGGTGGAAACACAGAGGCTTCAAGCTTTCCTTTCTCTCCTGTTCTTCCCGCACCTTTTCCTTTTTTCTTCCTTTCTTTCTCYTTGTTCCTTTTTMAGAAAAGATCAAAGGGGCCCTGCCRTGTGCACTMCTTGYCAACTGCCTCTCCATTGCCCATCTCACCTGYTCCTTCCATAGGAAACACTTTTGATGGAGCAGGAGGAGAATTTGAGTGACCATTTCCATCGTTTCATCCCTGCAGAAGCTGGGCCATGCTCTCCTGGAGGGGACAGAAGCAGGAAAGGGAGCACAGCTTGGCTCTTGTCCTTCTGCAGGTGTTCCATAAAMCCAAAGACCACATGAGGAATGTGCAGAGTGGGGCAGGGAAAGGGCACCACCCTTCAGGGCTGAGATGAGGAGAGGAGCTTTCAGAAAAGCAGGAAGGCACAGCAGGCCAAAGGAGAAAATGAGCCYGGAGCAGTGAAGTAAGAATGATAATACCAAGCACTTATGTTCAAAGCACTGTACAAATATTAATTAATTAATCCTCAAAGCCCGCTCTGGAGTAGATAAGCAAGTGTTATTATCCCCTCCTTGACGGGGAGGGGAGGCAGCAAGGTTAAGTGTCACGTCCAAGGCTRCAGGGAAAGGCTTCAGAGGGKTTTTTTTTAGGGATAAACACTCCAAACTCAGCCCTGTGCTGACCCAGAACCTGRAGCCATTCCACTAACCACAGGAGAGAAGGAGGGTTTGGACAGGACCCACCATCCCAGAGAAATCCTAAACACTTCTGGCAGCACTCATCTCACAATTTCCACAATTAGCACTCATAGGCTGAGGATGGGCTGGTGAGAGAGCAGGAGGAAGGGTCAGATGTGTCCCTGGGTGTGCCATCTGCCACCTCTCCTTGTCACCATGTCCAGCTCCTCCTGCGACCAATGCCACATTTGCCATCAGCTTCAAGATAAACCAGGAAGGGAAATTAATAAATACATAAAATTGAGTTGATAAGGAATTTAAAAAGAGGTTAACTCTGACTCACCCCAATGATTTCAAGACTATGGCCCCAAAAGAGGGAGCTCCACCATCTAGGGAAGKGTGAATGTTGTGTTTCTCCTGAAATTCCAACAAACTTGCCTGGGTTTCCCAGCAGAAAATCAATTCTTGAGTGTTTTCCATCTGAAGAAAAAGAGGAAGAAGGGGTCTTTCTGGAACCTGACCCAGAAATTAAGTAACAATGGATCAAGGAACTCCAGTTTGACCCACTCCCCCTGCAAAAAGCTCCAGTTGGAAATGCTTCAGGTTTGGGCCAATTTTTCAAAAGTAATGAATATTTAGAAAAAAAGTGAATAGAAAGAGGAGACTGGGAATATGCAGCCAGGAAAACACTTTTCTTGGAGAAAAAAAAAAGGCCTTGTGGGTCAAAGGTGTTTAGTGCTCACAATATGGATTAGAGGGGGATTTCGGTGAGTTCTGGAGGGAGCTGGGGGAGGGAGCAGCGAGAGGAATTGCCTTTAGTCTGCATTTGTTGCTCCAGTTCCTGTACTGACAGCAGAGAGCTTTGATTGTAAGATGAATTGTGGGGCAGGAGCTGCAGCTCTCTTTCGGGATGTTGGTGTTTTCTGCAGCACTTTTGACTTGGGGAGACAAGAAAAGCGAGGTGGGTGTAGAGCTGCAAGAAACAATAACAGGAACATTTGCCAATTAATCCATCACACTCTGCAGCACCATTTACCTTTCACCTTCCCAGTGCTGAGGAGTTACTGCACAATCCAAATATCAAATTGTTCCTGGAYGCAGCAAAAAAAAATGAGAGGATGTTGGGGTAAAAAAAGGGACACATCAATAACAGGACAATGCTCCTGATTTCCTGTACAGCTCATTAGATGTGACCTCCCCAGTAAATCTGGTCACTATTTCCCCAATATTCCTTTGAAATGCACGTTTGCACAGCCCCTTCTCAGACCTGGGAAGCAGCACAAGCACCGGGACTGGATGTGCCCCTGTCCCAAAAAATTTGTTTTAGAAAACTTAGGATGGAAACTTTTCTAATGCCCTGTTTAACCCTATCCTCTATTTTTGCTGGGATTCATAAACATGGGCAAAGAGAGATGTGTTTCCAGGTTTAACGAGCCATTTATAACTAATTACTGAAGCTTATTAAGTGCAGCTTTGGCTTAGGCATTTTATCCCTACCTTTTCTCTACAGTATTCACCAAAATTTGGCTTCCTAAGAGGAACTAATTGAATTTCATGGTTTACACATTACTTGCACACTGTCTTTAATCCCCAGCTCTAGTTTTTCTYTTAGATTGTCCCAGAAGAAAGCCAAAACATTAACTTTGTGTTTATTGTGCAAATAAGGGTGTTTTTAAAAAATTCTATCTCCACAGACACACACACACTGGGCTGGAGCCTTTTCTAATTCWTCTCTGCACTGGTGCAACTCCATAAAATCAGCACCCACACACSAGTGGGGAAACTGAAGTAAGATCTTCCATGGGTCATTATGGACAAACAGGATCAGATCAGCCAGATTTTCGTGAGTTTCCAGGGAAATTGGCTCCCAGYAAAGATTTGGTTTGATTTGGCTCCTGTTCCTCCGTGATGGGCACAGCTGAGGCAACTCCAGTCGTGTGTCCAGTTTGGACAAGAAGGACATGGAGGGGCTGGAGCAGGTCCAGGGCAGGGAACAGAGCTGGGGAAGGGTCTGGAGCCCCAGGAGCGGCTGAGGGAGCTGGAAAGGGGCTCAGCCTGGACGAAAAAAGGCTCCAGGGGGATTTTGTGTCTCTGCACAACTCCCTGACAGGAGGGGACAGCCGGGGGGGTYGGGCTCTGCTCCAGGGAACAGGGACAGGAGGAGAGGGAACGGCCTCAGGATGGGACAGGGAGGGTTTAGGTTGGATATTTGGGAACAATTTCTCCATGGAAAGGGGGGTCAGGATTGGCAGGGGCTGCCCAGGGAGTTTTGGAGAACCCATCCAAGGAATTCCTGGATGTGGCACTCAGAGCTCTGGGCTGGGGACAAGGCACAGCCTGGATTTGATGGGTTGAGAGATCTTTTCCAAATTTAATTTTTTAATGATTCTTTCTGCCAAAATTTGGGCAATTATCAGCTCGATGCACTTGGGGAAGCTTCCCCCTTCCAGCACCTCAGAGCTGACAGATCCACCTGAGRTCTCTCAAACCAAACCCAGCACCTCCTCCCAGAGCTGGAGGAATTCCTGGACCCGATGATGTCAAGGGGAATTTGTCTTTACCCCCAGCACAATCAATATTTTCCATTCCACTCCCGCCCCTGTAAGCACTTTGTGAACACCTGGGTTTGCACCTGGTACTGCCCAGGCAAAACCCCGTCCAGCAGCGATGCAAAGCATCAGCTTTTCCATCAAATGGGGGTATTTTTATCTCACAAAACACACAGTTTGTGTTTGCAGGTATATTTTAAGGCAGCATGAGGCAAGGCACGAACTGCAGTCCAGCTTTTTGCAGGAGAAGCAGCACAGGGAGGAATATTCCAGGTGAATTTGTCAGAAATGTGTGTGTTCAGTGGAACAGCTGCAGCCCAAGGCATTTTTAGCAAGTTCCACAACATTTGGGACTCTTGTGGAACAGTCCACAACAGTCTTGGTCTTTACCACAACATTTCCTACAAAAACATCATGAGGAAGCTTCTCCAGACYTTCCAGAGGGGCTGGGGAATGCAGGCGACCTCCTGGAAAGTTCAAGTGACAATTTCCAGCACAAATGGAAACTTTTCCAGGGATCTTCCTCTCTTTTGTCAACTGCATCTTCAAGGAGTCTCTAAATGTGTAAATGATAATAAAAAGCCATCCAGAGTTCACGTTATTTGAAGTTTTAAGGAGGAAAATGTTGAAAGGAACCACTCTCTCTTCAGTGATGACACAGCTCAACCCACAGAATCATAGCCTAGAATTAAATTCTACCAACAACAATATATTTGGGTTGATTTTTTTTTTTTTTTTTTTAAATGAGAACAGCCTGTGGGTTGCTGTTGTGCAAATCAGCTTTCCCAGTGTGGACAAAAGTAAAAGAAATTGCCTCAAAAATCTTTTAAAAATGCAAAATAACATTTTTTCCCCCATCCAGCCCTGTCTGAATATCTGTCATGCACAACAATTAAAAAGCACATGGCAAAGAAAACAAAATAAAAGCTGAAGCTTTTCAGTGCTCAGGGGTTGYTGATACCAAGATCCAGCTCCAAACCTCCTCCCCTTCACTCAGGCAGCATTTCATTAATTTAGAAAGTATGAGCTCATTAAGCAATTCCACTCCAAAGTTTCTGGAGTTGAAAATCTGGGGAATTTCCCCAGGTTCTCAAACCTTTGGTCAAAAAAAAAAGCCAAGTTACTCCTCATTCCTCTTTAAACAAATAAGGTTAGCTACCCTTTTGCCGTTCACAATTCARCATTCACACTAAATTAATTTTTCCAAAAGTAATTCAAATAAAAGCTTTGCTGCTGCTACCCTTTCCAGAGCCGCAAGATTGAATAAGGCATCTGAATAAAATTGTGTATTACAGCCTTCTTTAATATTTAAGCATGACATTCATTGATTTGTTTCTTGTTTTCTGCAAACCTTGACAACATGATAAAATAAATCATAAGAAGAAAATATAGTGGTAACATCTTTTATGGACTTCACATAGTCATCAATCTCAAGCTGTGAGTGAATTATCAGTGCAGCAAAAAGATCTATGTTTTAAGAGCTCCAATAGCACACCAGCCAGAGGTTTTTCACAAGCAAACTCAAGGCGAGTGACTGATAAGCATCATTATTGTTTTCTGAGAGTCTGGTTTATAGTGTGTTGTGGAGGTGTTGGCATATATGTTTCAGAAGGAAAGGTTTGATCAATTCTAAGTAGACATCTACTAACATATAAAAAATATAACAAGGGTTCCTGCTGAGCAGTAKTAAAGTACCTATTGCACCATGTCAGCGTGACAGGCCCCATGTTGTGTTTTTGATTATATTTAATATAGAATTAACCTTTCTTAATGGAACATATTGTGCATGCAACGGGAGTGAAAAATATTTATTTTGACCAAAACAAATATCATCCTTATTTAGGTTTCAAGGAATACTTCTTTATTTTCAATTTGTAAAACTTCTCGTTGTAAAATCGGCTCAGCCCCGAACTGAAGGGAAGGAATAAAAGGTTTGGATTTTTTTTTTTTTCCTGTGGCTTGTGAGCCATAAAGAGAGGAAGGTGCTGAGGGCATCAGGAGCAGCTGAGGAAAATATCCATGGGGCAGCAAAGGGGGAAGAGAGGAATGTGACCACCACCACTGTATCAATTTGGTGAAACGGAGGGAGACATCCCCATTGAATTACCAGAAGATACCAACGCTCTCCATGCTAAATTTCAGCACAGGAATGGGGAGGAACATCCAAAATTGGGATCCTTCTGTGTGGAAAATAACAAAATCGAGGGGATGGCCTGGAATAATCAAAGGCTGGGAAAAGAAATGTGGAGCTAGTAATTAATGAGATGGGATGAGGAGCTGGATAACGAGGTTGTGCAAAGGTATCATGGYTGTGCTGTGAAAAATGCCACTCCCRAAAGTAACTCTTTCAGCAGGCTCCCAAATGTTTTATATCTGCTAAATGGGCTAATGAAAGCTTTAGGTTTAGAAAGCAGTAGCCTAGGGATTGTAAGAGTAAATATTAAGATGTTTTCTGACAAGCTGAATATATGTGGTTTCCCACAAAATCCCACAGTGCTTTGCACTCCATAAATATCACTCCTCTTCCCTCACAACTTTTACTCCATGAAATACGACGCCGCCGTCCACCAAAAGCGTTGCTGCACTTTCCTTGGGCTGGAGGCTCGGTGCACATTTATTTACATAGGGTGAGCACCATTCATCACCCTCCTAATTAATGCAGCCAGGAGGGAGGGGTGAAGGGTTTCCTTCACCATCCCATTTTCCAGTAGGACACCGGAATTTGCATGGGAATCTCCTCGATTAAAACAAAACCCAACTTTCTGAGGCCTTTGGAGCTTTGCTTTGAGCAGAGCTCACCAAATTCATGGGGCCAAACCTGAGAGTGAATTTATGGGGAAATATCAGGAATAACTGATGGCAGGACAGATGTGGGAGGTAGAGATGATCTGAATTATTGAGATTTCAGGACAAAATCTGCCACTTCAGGGCTCAGCTCTGCAGGTTGGGGTTGGGTGGAGCCATGGCCTGGAAGAGGAGACACAATGACTTTCGTCAGACTGGAGAAGAGCTACAAAAAGAGGTAAGTATTATTTACTCCAATTTTCTTCTTTTTATACCCATTTTCTTCTTTTATTGAAGAAGCTGCCTGAAAGTTAAACACAAAGCAGTGCCCTGGCTTGGTCTCTTTAGGTTAGGAGAGCAAGGCCTGCTCAGTAGCAAAATTCAGAATCTCAAATGACGTCCAAGCTCTGCGAAATGCTTAACTTGGTAAGTGGGGAGATTTTCTTGTAAATTCAATTTTTCTTGTAATTCAATACCCGCACCAGAGGTCTYACTTGATGGAAAAGAGGCTCTGTGCTCCTGGAGTGTTTTACAAATATGTAAATATTATACCTAAGCTGCCCCTGTTAATTAAATATGGCACTTTACACAAGCATATTGTTTCCAGTCTCRATGTTCTGGCTTAAATCCATCATCAGTAATTACGTTCTGTCCTTTTAAATTCTTTCCTGGCTTAATTAGCTAAATTATTCKACTTCACTTCCTGTCCCAAACTTCCACGCCGCGCTGGTGACCCGTCTCTGTGGCTCCTGGGTTGTGTCCCCTCGCAGGAGCTGTGGMATCATCACTCATCCATGGGGAGGTGGGAATTCCACCAGGATGCTCTGTCTGCTGGGTGCTGTCACTGGGTTATCACCATTTACTCAGCACATAATCAAAGGGTATTTTTTTATGTGTTTTACTTGCATTTTTCAAAGCGTTTTTATTTTTCGAAGCGTCTTCGTGTCGTCTCTGCTTCCCTCAAATGTTTTTAAATCATAATAAATGTAATTCCTGGTGTTAAAGCTGGAAAATACTCTGTTCCCACCTCTCCTCAAACATTCTTAGATGAAGGAACTAAGCAAAAATATCATCTGAACCATCAGACTGCGCAAAATAAATCAGGAATTAATACCTGTTAAAGCCAAAAATGCTGAACCAGAAGAGCACAGTCGAGGCACCGGACAGCACAGAAAATTCAGGACTGCCAAGGAGAGCTCCACAATTTTAACTTCCAGTTATTTGGRTATTAAATTAATGGCTCCAGGTCTCAGGAACATGGAACAGCACCACAGATGAGAGAAACTCTGTTCAACTCCGAGAGGAGTTCTGTGATTAATAAAGATAAAGTAGGGACAAGGTAGGAAAGGAGGGAGCTGCAGTTTAATATACTTATCCTATGAATATTTCTATAAAATCCCTTCAAGTTTTTTAGTGAAACAAAGTCCTGAATAGAAATGGAATATTTATTTTTCAATACCAGCTTTTAGCTACCRAGATTCCATTAAAATTATGCCGGAGAAAAAAAAAATTAAAGATATGTATCTCGCTAATAAAAATGCACTTTGGTGATAGATGTTGMGGAAGCAGAACCTCCTGTAAATTAGGTCACTTCTCCAGTAAACCATCTCCTGAACTCCTTTGTGGGAATTATGTAGGAAACAGGTTTTCCTTTCAAATCTTAATATAAAACTTGGAGAAGGAACAAGTCTTCTACCTTATTCACATTCATAAAAAAATCATAATGTAGCATCAATATTCACTTAATAAAGAGACCATTTACACTGCTGGGCTGCTGTTCTTTTGTTTGCCAGGGTGGATTTTTTTTTTTAATCATATGGAGGAGTCGGTGCAGCAACATCTGTGACTTGTCAGTCATTTAATTAACCAAAGAAAAGCTAGCTATTCATTTTATTTCTGTATATGTTAATGCTAAAAACTAATAGAAAACAGCTAGTAAATTGTCCTCTGCATATATTGGACACAGCAACAATTACTCTGGCAGAGAAGATATAATAAAAGAGGAAATTTTAATAGTATTCTTATTCTATTTATTCTCAGGGGCTTCTGTTTCAAGGTACTGCAGAAATTAACAATTATTTCTTTTCATTGTTTTTGATGATCTTTTTCTATTACGGCCCTATCCGACTTAAAGGAAAATATAATTTGAACTTTTCTCTTTTTTTTTGTATGAAATTTTCTTTGGCACCTGGAGATTTCCTTTCTGGTTGGTTGTGGGGAGGTCCCGAGAAGGCTCAGAAAAATAAGCAGGAAGTGTTTCTGTCAGACAGCTGCTTAAGGCATGTCAGTTATTAGGACAATCAAGATAACTCAGCTGAAACCCAGAACTTTCACATAATACAATAATCYGCTTTTCCAGCCTTCATTTTATTGACAAATATGTCTTTCCCATATTTTTGGAATGTCTGTCATACGATATGTCTAAATACTTGCTATTGCTCTGCTATATAAAGCAATTAACTGGCTTTACACAGCAAATTGTCAGAGGATTTCCCCAGAAAGCTTGGGGAAATCTAACCTACGGAACGATTCTCCAATTTATTGACATGCTAYGATGGTGAAAAAAGTAGGACATCAATAAACAGCTTTAGCTGGAAAACTGGAATCTGATTATAAGTATTGGGAGCTGGAGACCGGAGTCTCAATTAAAATACGTGGCATGGCTTTGTTTTAAAGCAGAGAGGTGCTGGGTTTTCATGGGGAAAAGCAAGGCTTGGTGAAGGGTTGGAGCACAGAAATGTGGGGTTTTACATCCACATGGGTCTGTTTGAGCTGGTTCCAGGTTCAGCTCCTCATCCCAGACCTTTCCTCTGCCCCAGGGAAAGAATCTTTAGGATTTGGGCAGGAAATGATCTCGTCTCCCTTTCAAGGGCAGAGTGGTGGTGCCACAGGAAAGTTGGGGTAAAACAGCCCAGGCTGGCCCTGGATGGACTCACAAACTTCTAGGAAAGATTCCACTTACTGCAGAGTCCACACTCCCTAAAGCATTTCAGAATTTTAGTCTAAGAAAAGAAGTCAAAGCATAACCATCTAGGTTTTATACAGTAAATATTGATTAGGACTGAAATACCTGTGTAAGAAAGTAGATTAAATAGTTCAGTAAGTGCTGGATCACTCACAGGAATCTACAAAATAGCCTGAAATCCCCATAATTCACAAATAGGATTTCAGAATCCCAGAATCMTTAAGGTTGGAAAAGACCTCCAAGATCATCAAGTCCWGTCTCTGACTGAGTGCCACCAAAACTGCAGTAACAGGCTGAAAATAAAGGAAATCACAGATTTTACAGGACCAAACAGGGACAAAAAAAATTGGGGTGAGGGGGATAGAAACTACAGAAAAAAAATAGATATGTGGTGTTCCAAGAGGTTAATTTTTAATTCAGCAAAGGAAAACTTCCTGCATGAATCTCAGCTTTATTATATTTTCTAAAAGWGCCTGTGTTGTGCCACCAGTGCTGCCTCACCTGCAGCACTTTGAGGATCAGGAAGGGCTGCAGGAACTGCTGGAAATTATTGTTTTGTTAACAAATCATCCACACACAGCTTTGCACTCGAATAACTTGAGTTCTTCAACACCTTTTTCTGCTTTTTTATCACCTCTGGTGGTTACATTTGTTTGGACCTCAGTTTTATCTGTGAGCCCATGGGTTGAGTTTTAGCGTTGGCTTTACAATCCATTGGTGGAGCAACAGGGGCTCGATCTTGGCATTGCACAGAAAGTAAAGAGAGGGGACAAGAAGGAATTCCTTTGGAAGTGTTCCCCTCTGCTGAAATGCATTTGCAGGTGTCAGGAGCCCGGGGCCAGTCTGGCTGCATTGTTAATATTCTGGTTATCATGCACGGAGTCACCGATGAACAAGTTTAAGCAGTGTGCACACCACGTCACCTGCTGGGCAGTGTTAAGGTACCCATCATACCATGGCAGCTTGGCAGGCCTCATGGTGTGTTTCTGATTATATTTAGTCATATAAAATTAACTTTTCGGGTTGGGGAGGCAACGTGGACGGCGCGAGAGTTATTTGGGCTGAAACGGATTTGTATTCAGATTTACTAATGAGAAGCACAATATGAGCAAAATCCCCGAGTCATTGAGTGCTTTTACAGAGTGACAGGGTTGGAGCCTTGATTCGTGGAAGGGGTGATAAAGCAGGAGGGGTTTGTGATGTTCCTGTTGATGTTCCTGTTGTCCAGCAGGGCCAGCTCCAGACCCCACACAGCTCCTGCCTGTCCATGGTAAGGATGAAGCTGTCTCCAACTCACCTGGTGCTGTGCTCACTTCCATGGGGGATTTTTACACTTATTTAGAGCATTTTTTAGGAAA